>NC_133788.1:9151449-9347868 GCF_003597395.2 Chelonoidis abingdonii | reverse complement strand
CCTCTGCACACTGTGTGGACATCTTCAGAGAACTATCCACGATGACTCCAAGATCTTTTTCCTGACTTGTTGTAGCTAAATTAGCCCCCATCATATTGTAAGTATAGTTGGGGTTATTTTTTTCCAATGTGCATTACTTTACATTTATCCACATTAAATTTCATTTGCCATTTTGTTGCCCAAACACTTAGTTTTGTGAAAATAACTTCTAGTTGAAATTGCACAGGGAATTTAAGAATTATCTGAATGAATTTGTCCCAGGACCTTTCAGTTGGTGAACCCCACTTTTCTAAAAAGTGCTGTGGATTCTGAATCCTGGCAAAGTCGTTTCCTTGCTGTTACTGATAATTTTCAATAAATCTTGGAATACAGTGGAAGTTACAGAAGACTGGAAGAAAGCAAATACTGTGACAATATTTCCAAAGGTTAAATTGGATGACCTGGGTAATTATAGGCCTGTCAGCCTGACATTGATCCCAGGCAAAAATAATGGACCCGCTGATACGAGACTTGATTAATAAAAAAATAAAATGAGGGTAATATAATTAATGCCAATCAGCATGGGCTTATGGAAGATAGATCCTGTCAAACTAACTTGATATCTGTTTTTGATGAGTTTACAAGTTTGGTTGATAAAGGTAATAGTGTTAATTTAATATATTTAGACTTCTGTAAGACATTTCACTTGGTACCATATGACACTGATTAAAAAATTAACATGGCACACATTAAATGGATTAAAAACTGTCTGACATGTCTCAAATTGTAATTAGAAATGGGGAATCACCATCGAGCAGGTGTGTTTCTAGTAGGGTCCTCCTGGGATAAGTTTCCCCCTCTTTCATATTTTTACCAATGACCCAAAAGAAAACTAAATGAGTAGTGATAGTTTGCAGATGACCCAAAGATTGGGGGAGTGATTAGTAAAGAAGAGGACTGGCCTCTCTTACAGAGTGATCTGGATATTGTGGTAAACTGGGCGGAAGCAAACATGCATTTTAATATAGCCAAATTTAAAGTTGTACATTTAGGAACAGAGAATGTAGGCCATACTTACAGGATGGGAACTCTCTCCTGGGAAGTAGTGACTCTGAAAAAAAATTGAATCATGGTGGATAATCATCTGAACATGAGTTTCCAGTGCAACTCTGTGACCAAAAGGGTAATGCTATCCCTGGATGCATACACAGAGAATATTGAGTACAAATAGGAAAGTTACAGTACCTCTGTATTTGGTACTGGTGGAATACTGTATCACTGCTGGAATACTGTATCTAGTTCTGGTGTCAACAATTCAAGAAGGATGTTGATAAATTTGAGAGGGTTCAGAGAAGAGCAATGAGAATGATTAAAGGATTAGAAAACTTGCCCTATAGTGATTGACTCCAGGAGCTCAGTCTATTTGGTTTAACAAAGAGAAGGTTAAGGGGAGATTTGGTCACAGTTTATAAGTATGTATACGGGGAACAAAAAATTGATAATAGGCTCTTCTATCTAGCAAACAAAGATATAATAAGTCCTAATGGCTGGAATTTCAAGCAAGATAAATTCAGACTGGAAATTTTAAGTTTTAAACAAGGAGGGTTGGAACAATTTACCAAGGGTTGTGGTGGATTCTCTATCACTAGCAATTTTTAAATCAAGATTAGCTGTGTTTCTAAAGGATGTGCTCTAGTTCAAATGGGAATTAATTTGGGGAAGTTCTGTAGCCTGTGTTATGCAAAAGGTCAGACTAGATGATCACAGTGGTCCCTTCTGGCCTTATAATCTAAGAAGAAATCATGTTTCATTTGGCAGCTTCTGAAAAATTCTTCTCAGATTTCATCTGACCAGCCTCTCTCATTTACAGCTCGGAAGATGACACTGAAGAGGAAGTAACTGCGGATGATTAAAAACCTGCTCTTTGCTATTTGTGCAATAACTGTGGACAATTTCTTTCCAAATTAAATCCGGCTGCTGACTGGCTGGCAAGCTCCCTGGCAAATACAAACCAGTTCCCTGCATGCCAGAAAGCTTCAGCTATATATGTGCCACTCCTGATCCATCTGCAGAAAATGCTACATGCCAATTGTTTTATTTAGGTTGAATTGGGAAGAGGAATGTAGTTTAGTTAAGAAGTATGTTGTTGCTGTGCTCATTTATAGAGGTTTTCTACTCCCCCATCCACATGGCTCTGGCTTTATAACTTCATTAGACCGTACTCCAAGAAGACACCAGGGTAAACTTATGCCCCAAAACTTAGCTTGGTACATTTTTTATTATTATTATTATTTAGACAGGTCCAGTTATTTGGGTATCATTGGTGAAGAGCATCAGGAGGTGAGGTCACACAATCTTTTCTGTTTCTTTCTCCCTAATTGTTACTTCCGCAAATTTATGAGAAGAGGATTGAATCGTTTCAATAGGAGATGAAGAATCATCTTGCCCATAAGTGACTGAAGCAAGTTTTCAGTGCTTAAAAATATCACAACAAATGAAATTAGGTTAATAATTTTAAAAGGAGTTCTCATTTGTCCATTGTAGGCAAACGTTGAGCCTGATGAGAAACTATATAGATGAGCCAATACCACCATCTGAGATGGAGAAATAAAGAGACCATTTGGAACACAGAGTCCATGCACAACTAGATGAAATTCACTGTGGGCCTAGAATTAATGTTAAACACTGACAACAAAATAGCTGGATAGGAAAACAACCTAGTACCTTCCTTCCCTTCTCTCTGCTGCTCACACTCCTGGAATAAAGGAGAGGGGTGTCTGATGGTGTAGGGCAACTAGAATGACACAGGCATTTCTACTACCCACCCTCCTTACCTCACAGCCCTTGGTGCATTGATGTCACCTAGGGTGACCGTACAACAAGTGTAAAAAATCGGGATGGGAGTGGGGGTAATAGGAGCCTAAATAAGAAAAAGACCCAAAAATCGGGACTGTCCCTATAAAATTGGGACATCTGGTCACCCTAGTGTCACCAGGGGAGGGGGGAAGGAAAAGGGAGGGAAAGAACATGACTGGAGCATTTTGTTCTTGAGCTGTAATGGACTACCAGAGAAGGAGGCTCTTTGGGTTGTTCTAGTGTATACTGGTGGCTGACAGTTCCAACATGCGGTATATTGAAAACTCTGTTAAAAGTACAGGCTATTACTTCAAGGGTAAAGGCTTTCCTGGTCCTGCTTGCAGGCTCGGGGGCTCTATAGGGAAGGGTAGCAATCAGAATCAGTCTTCAGAGAGAGAGCCTAGAATAAGGTTGGTTAAGTTGTGCCTCTGTTTTAGGGGGCTGCTTTCTTTAGGTATCTTGTGTGTTATTGTTCTGAATTCTAAGAAATAAAGTAACCTTCAGTAAGAGAATGGTATGTTCTTATCTAATTTCTCTGTGTATGCCATGAATATAACATGGAATTGGTGGTTGACCATTCCCTGTCTAATCTACCAGGCGCAAGGGTGTCCTAAAGCCACTTTTGCTATCCATTGCTGACTTGAGCTCAGCTGAAGCCTAAAATTGGGGATTGGTAGTGCACAGATAGGTCTAGATCATGTTGTATGGTGTTATTTACAGTGAAGGTAGATCCTGATCAATAGATCTATCTAAGGTACTTGTATGGCCCCTATTACCACAGTATCAGAGTACCTTACTGTCTTCCATGTATTCATCCTCACAGGCCCATTTGAGATAGGGAGTACAATTATCCCCATTTTACAGATGGGGAATGGAAGCACAGAGAAAGATTAAGTGACTTCCCCAGGGTCACATAGGAAATGTGTGGCAGAGCAGGGATAACATTGGTTCTGAATAATACTGGCATTTACACTAACTTTTTCAAGTGTTTTCAAGAGAGAGAAATAGCATATAGTATATCACAGCTTTAGATCTTATTTCAGCATGTGAGCCAATAAGAAAATATTTTAACTGGATAATGCTATGTAGATAGGCAATGTAGACCAACATTGTAATGCACTAGCTTTTTCTAGCTCTCCAGCTAAGTAAACAAGTGAATGAGTTTGACAGTCATACTACAGTATCTGGTGCACACTAGTCCACCATCCCATCACAAAATGATCAGACTCATGTAAGAACTGGCAATTTCTGTTCATGAGAGGCCCAGGAGGGAAATTGTTCATAGTTACTGCTATGCTCCCACCAGACACACAAAGAAGTTAGATAAAAACATAAATACTCTTTCTGTAAGTGTGCAGTGTAACACTCCCTTATTTCTTAGAATTCAGAGCCCTAACATACAAGAACCAAAAACAGAGAGAGAGAGAATGCAGGCTGCTCCCTCAGCCAGAAAGGCACAACTCACCCCACCTTGCTTTAAGCAGGTTCTTTCTAGACTGATCGTGCCCACAAGCTTTGTTACAGCGGCCCCTAATCTGCAAGCAAGACCCTGAAAACACCTCCTGTTCTTAAAGTGATAGCATGCATTTCCAACACTATCCTCACTGTACCGCATTTGCCAGTACAGACTAAAATGAACTGGCAGACTGCTAGGGGACATTTACAACTGCGCACCTGACAGTATTTTGCTCAACTTAAGCTAGTGCTGCCCATTTTACACTCAGGGCCGGTGCAACCATTTAGGTGAACTAGGCAGTTGCCTAGGGTGCCAAGATTTGGGGACGCCAAAAAGTGGCGCCCCCAAAAATTTTTTTAAATGGTTGCAGCCGCTGCTGCTGGAGGGGCTGAGCTGCCGGCAGCAGCAGCTGCCTGCCGCCGGCAGCCCAAAGTGTCCCCCGGGTCAGGGCGCCGCCGGTCAGTGCGCCCTGGGGGTCAGCGAGCCGCCGCCGCAACCCGGCAGCCCATGGCGCCCCCCCCCGCCGGGGTCAGGGAGCCGTGAGACCCATGCGCAGGGCGGCGAAATGTCCCGGCGCCTAGGGCGCCAGAAACCCTAGCGCCGGTCCTGTTTACACTCATGAGTACTCTTGTTTGAAAAAAGCAGAAACTCTTGAATGTTTCTTGTGATCCTTGATTGCATCTAAGCATACTGAGCTCTGGCTCTGTCATTCTCTTCCAGTCCGACTAACCCCTCGTGATCTGAGAGAGCTCTTTTGCAAAATCTCTGTTGTTTCCTCGGTGTACCCAAGGCTCATCTATTTCCTTTTTATAGCCCTCAATTGCTTTGCCACGGCTGATACCAGACAACACGGATATTGTCTGACATTGTCAACATTATCAAGCATTATACCCTCAGTGCTGATTGTTGCTTAAGAAGGAAACTGAAGACTACAATAATCAGTCTCACTGCATGTTGCTGAATTAAAATTTCATGCTTATTGATAATCTTCCTTGACATTAATATGAATAAAATGGCAAAAAGCCCCTACATTTTAGATTCTGTCATTTCACTCTCCATGACTGGTACTGTAACTTTGCATTTTCCCACTACATGCATTCAAATTACACTTACAAATTGCCCCGCTGAATAAAGAGCACTGTGCGGGGATGACAAGTATTGATTTCCAATCTCCTTTCAAAATGACTCTATCATTACAGGTGAGTCAGGCAATTTGCCTCACTTTACACTTCAGGCTGTAGGCCTCAGATCACATTGACAGGTCTGATCCTTCAGGAAATGTTTAATTAGAAAAGAAATGAAGGGAATTACTGTAAATCAGCATTTAGATAGCGGAGCTACAGAATTTATAAAGCTCCTTCTCCTCCCCGCGCCCTTCTCTTGTGTATGAACTGCCTAATTTGAGTTCTTATCCTTACTAGGAAGTTTCCGAAGGTTGTTTCACATAATTAGAATTGCTGTCTGTTCACTAGGAAATATCTTGGCATGGTTTAGTTAATGTTTTACTCTGAACTGACAGATCCTCCTGTAACTGAGTCTACATTAAAAGAGAGGGAGCATATCTACAGTCACCAGTGCTGACACAAGGGCTCACCTTCTCAGTGAGCAAGAGAGAAAGAGACTTGCACTGACAATGCAATGAAGTTGCTCAGCACTTTTTGCTTCCAGAGCTGTGTTTGAACCTAATTATAACTAACACACAGTAAAAATACATCTTACTGGAGGGGAATTTTAATACTCCTAACTATCACACACACCAGGCAAATGTAGTCAGCCACACAGCAAACTCCTGTTGTATCACGGTTCAAAGGAACCTCTGTATTGTCCCTTTGAGACAAAGGCTTGATTGTACCTATAGGAGGGAGGTAGAATGTACTAGGATGAAGCCAGCTGGAGTGAAAATGGATGGCGTAGCAAGCACTGTCTCAGTCTAAAGTACAGCTTGCTGAGTGGATTTTTTTTTTCAAATTTTTAAATATTGACAATGTAAATGATGAAATTTCCAACTTTCAGCAAAACATTTGTAGAATTATTTTATCACAGCCCATGGTATACTTATGTTAAATATTTATATGGCCCTGATTACCTTAGTATCCAAGCACCTCACAGTTGCCCTGAAAGGTGACAGGCTGAAAGAGCTCTGTTTATTTAGCTTAACAAAAAGAAGGTTAAGGAGTGACTTGATTGCAGTCTATACTATATGGGGAACAAATATTTAATAATGGGCTCTTCAATCTAGCAAGCAAAGGTCTAACATGATCCACTGGTAGGAAGTTGAAGCTAACAAATTCAGACTGGAAATAAGGTGTAAATTTTTTAACAATGAGGGTTATTCACCAGTGGAACAACTTCCCAAGGATTGTGGTGGATTCTCCATCACTGGTAATTTTTAAATCAAGATTGGATGTTTTGCTAAAAGATCTGCTCTAGGAATCATTTTGGGGAATTTCTATGGCCTATGTTACACAGAAGATGATCACAATGGTACCATCTCGCCTTGGAATCTATGAACGTGCTATTATCCCCTTTTACAGAACTGAAGCAAAGCCATTTGCTTAAGGCCATGCACAAAGTTTGTGGTAGAATAGGGACTTAAACCCAGGACCTAGACTAATGCCCTAACAACTGGACCATTCTTCCTTTCTTCTGGAGAGAGAAAGCATTATCTTAAACAGAGATGGCTTCTTTGCCCTGCTGTCAAATCAAAAACTTAATGGAGAGAAAATATTACATGACTTGACAAGATTAGAGGTCAAAATTACATGTTCATCCATGAAATAGGTACATGATAGATTGTCCTGTGCAAACTTACTACAGAAACAATGTCCTGCCCACAGACCTGCTCTGAAGGACCACCATAATTATCCTGTCTTGTGTAGTTTCTTTGACTATACCTCTAAGACTTTGGTTGTGACATTTGGGTGCAGTCTCCTGCTGGGAAGAGATAGTCATACTGCCCATGGGAGGGATTCCAGAGAGAATTCTCTCTCCAGGAGATAGCATTCCTCCCTGACATCCCCAACCCTGCTGCTAATATGCATTTATGGGCTGCAGCTTACTCCCCCTGCTCCAGGGGAAGGTGTGGAGGGAAGGACGTGGTCCAGCTTCTCTTTCTGCTCTCGCCCTCTGTGGAATGCTATGTACTCCTGGAGGGGCATGCAGGGAGCAATCCTTGCACTCCCTTGAGCACAAAGCACCTGAGTCTCCCATTGCCCTTCACCTTGTTGAGTCACTGATGCCCATGCAAAGGGCTACTGTTCTGACTAGGCAGATTTTACACCTGTTTGGCACTAGTTTCAATAATGACACAAGGCAAGAGAGAAAGAATGAGGCGCCTCCTGTCTCATGAAATAGAGGTGGGTGCAAATAAAATAAAAAGCCACCTCCAGGGAATGAGGTGCCATACCCCCGATTTTGAACCTCCCCAAGTTCAGGGTGTTTGTATATAGGGGATTTGATTCTTTGGACCATTCTGGGAGCACAAAAAATCTGGAAAGCTGACAGAACCAGCTCCCTAAGGGCTCCTTCTGAGTAGGAGAGAACCCTCGACAGAGCTGATATGGCTAATGGCTGTTCACACCCCCCTCTAGTGAATGAGAGCAGAGTCAGGGCACCTCTGCACTCAGAACAGCCTTTTTGAGCCATTGGCAGATATACAGAAAGTTATGCCAGAGGCTACAATGGTTTCCAACCACCCCAGGATCAGAGGAGCTGCAAAGATGGCATAAAGAAACTCAGCTGAACTCCGCTCTTATAAAGACAGGTGCTCTTGGACACCCAGGCCCAGATCCTCAAAGGCATTTGGGCAGCTAGTTCCTATTGATTTCAATGCCTTAATATCTTAACCCTCGCTCAGGGTTCAGATGGGGAAATCACTCCCTGAAGTTCAACAAGCAGCCAGGTTTTGGCCTTGGATCAGCCCCAGTGATACGACTGAACTGCTTTGGCAGCAAGAAGTTTGGGGCCAGTGATGGCAAAGAACAAAATGGGTTGAGATGGGGCTGGGGGAATCACAAGATAAATAATCAGAAAACACTAGGCCAGGCAGACTGTGGACAGATCCCAGCTGCCCAGCATTAGCTTGTTACAAGGCAAATTGGCTGACTGCTCAAGCAGGTGCTTTCACTAGCTGGCTTGGACTAAAGAGGAAAGTTAACTGCTCAGAAGAAAGGAGGTTTACATAGAGATGATTTAATATAGTAGATAACTAAGCACTGGAGAGTGTTGTTTAACAGTGGTAGATGGACTTTTCCTTCTTCCCATGTTAGCTGTGTGTTTGGTATAGTTTTCCTTTGAGAGAATTAAGGGAGACATTCTTCTTATGTGCTTGCCAAAAATCATGGAAGTTTTGGGTGCTGCTGGATGAAAACTGCTTTTTTATTTTTTTAAAGACTCTCTTGGACTTATTTACCCTAAACCTCCTAAAAATCAGCTTAAGAGAAGCCTTGGAGATGGATTATGTGTCTGCTTGTGGTCACTTACAGATCCTTGAGGAAGCTACTTAAGAAAGGCAAGTCTGTTCTCCCATACTCAGGCAAAGGTAAGATCCAGCTATTTAACTACACAAAAACCTTAACTTGGAAGCAAAACTGTTGTTCTGTCTGGGGGAAAAAAATGCTTGAGATTTGTTAAAATAGCCTATAAACTGAACTGGCAGCTTAAGTTGTGTGAGAAGTGCAGTAAATTTTTTTTGTCCATTCATCTGAGGATTCATATTGTTTCTGTCATATGCCTTATTAGGAGAGGTGGTTTATTTTATTGCATTATGAAATACACTTGAAAATAGCCCTTTGTTTTGGGGTGTGAGAACACTATGATTAGGTGGATTTTAATTTTTTTAAATAACAAGATTCCTTTATATCTAACAGTAGGAGCACAAAATTCTATGCGCCTAGTCTAACTCCAATTAAAACCAATAATGGGACAAGACTTTGACAGGTGAGTTGTAGCAGGCCCTGCATTTACATGGCCCTTGTCTACCACGTTGAAGTTGTCACCAAAGGTGTTGCCAGTTGGGATGGTAATTGTGGATGTCGCTATCTGTAACTGAGAACAGGACTGAGCTCAACAACTCTTAGGATAGGAGGAGAGACAATGATGAATGGTGTGGTGGATCAAGCTGGTGTCCTATTTAAAAAAAACTCAGTCCCCTGAGTTCTCCTGTCCCTCTGATGATGTGTTCTGTTAAGAGCCAAGCAGGAGTGGGGGTCTGTGAACCTTTTTCTAAGACAAACTTTGTTTACTGTTAGATGTGGGATAATACTGCTTGCTTAGTTTATACCACTGATCATGGGCCAGCCGATTTAACGGAGTGTATACAGATAGTCTTTGTGTTTCTCTATGGTTTCTTCCATCCTCAGTTAATTCACACGTGTGTGGATAAATGTGTATGCTAATCCTATACCCTTTGCCATTTTAAAGGTGCCATAGCAAATACCTTAATGGAAACTCTAATTCTGCCTGCTATTGATGTTGCCTCATTTTGGATTAATGTGCATGGAATAGAATATTTCATTTTATTTTTTAGTACTTTAAAAATATAGGGACTATCTTTGAAATGCAATTTAAACAGACAGCATGTGACTCTGAAGAAAGGTTTTCTTAAAATTGTTTGCTTTGGGACTGTGGTACAGGCAGAAACACCATTGTTGCTACAAATAATGAATGCCATTACTCGTTGCATGTGAGCACAAACGAGTTTATGCTTTGATTCAGTTCTAGGACCAAAACCACTTGTTCGCTGTAGTAGTAATGACATAGAGAGACACTTTTGAAACTCACAGCTGGGCCCTTTATACCACCTGCTACTAAGGCAGTGAAATCACTGTCAGGGAGCCTGCCAACAGACTCAAATGTCAAGGGCCTGATATTAAAAGCTCCTTCACTTGTGAGAGTGGTCCCATTGAAACTGAGCTGTGTATCAGGCCCATTATGTGAAAGGTAATATGGCTCTTGTAAGAAAGAATAACTATGTGCACAATGAAACTGGAGTAAAACAAACCATATATTTGGGAGCTCAGCAGTTTATCCTTCATGTACAATGCCTAACTATAATTCTGCCTGTAAGGTGAGCTTTCCCAACAGCTGGGTGTCTGTGCAATTTACACTGAGATCACTATAAAACCAAGTAATGAATGACAGGTGCCAAAGTATGAAATCCAGTGAGACTACTTGCACCGGAATGGTTAAGTGTGAGTTTTTTGCATGATTGGAGACAAGATGAAGATGGCAGGCACAGGGCAGCTCTCTGGTCCTGAACTGCTTTAAGGATACAGTGGCTCTGAAGGATCACTAGTATTTTCCATTAACAATTTTAAAAATATCCTGTAGCCTAGGGGGAAAGTGTCCTGGGTGGTGTACCAGGATGCCAGCCTCTCATCGAGGCTCAGTGAAAAGCAGACTAACTCAAGATTGGGTGGCTTTCTAAAATACAGGCTTTAGTTCAGCCATAAGTTGTTAGGCTAGAATTGCTGGCTATAGCCTGTGCTATGCAGGAGTTCAGAGTAAATAATCATAATGATCCCTTCTGGCCTATAAAAATTCTGAACTGTTTTTTTTTTTTTTTTTTTAAAAAGTTAAATATTTTGCTACTCAGAATTCATTAGAAGAGGAAACAAGCACATACGCGGGGGAAGCTACGATATAACTTTCCACAGGTTCCTTTATTGATGGTGGCATTAATATGTTCAGAATTTTTCTACTATATGACATTTGTTCTAGCAAAGCTCAAATGTACAGGGAATAAGAGCATAGTAAAACTTATTTGCTCTTAGTATTGTTTTTCAATATATCACCCTTTTGTTATGTACAGTTTGTGATTACAAAGTCAAAGTAGCACTTACAAATATTCTCCTGCTGGAGTACAGAAGGCTTTAGCTACTCATTTCTGGGCACTTTACATGACTCATAACTTTCTAATTTGTTAAATAAAGCGTGTCATTGTAAAAGTTGTTATATGCTTTCCTATATGGATTATAACACACAATGCATCTCTCTCTCTCTCTCTCTCTCTCTCTCTCTCTCTCTCTGTTTCTGCCTTTTCAAAGCTCCCATGATTCAGGTATAACCCCATCTGTAAAATGGGGAAACTAAGGCACAGGGAAGCTAAGTTTCTCGGTGAAGGCCTTCCTTGTTAGAGAGCCCCATGCTCATGTCACTAAACCATTCTGTAGTTGTCATCTCATTGGGATGCATATGAATGGTGATGATGGGTGCATTATAATAATTTTATAAAAACAACAACTTTGAGGTCAACAGAAGGAAACTAATGCTTTGTTCTGGTTTTGAACCAGAGGCTATTACTGTAACTCTGTCACTGTTACTCTTGCCTTCTCTGGCCCACTCCCTCTACTTGATCATTGCATCCAGGGCTGCCTAGATGCAATTTGTCCCAGGCCCCTATGAGAATATAGTACTCTATAATATTGCAGCTTTCCTTTTATGGAAGGGGCCCCTGAAATTGCTTTGCCCAAGGCCCCCTGAGTCCTCTGGCCAGCCCTTGTTGCATCTTGCCTAGACTTGGGCACCCCATCCTGAAATCCATTCTGTTTGGCCTCTGACTCTAATGGTACTCTATCTTGAGCACATAAGTCTGCTTGTATGGCTAGATAATAAAGTATTCAGGAGAAGGAATGTCTCTCACTCTGTGTCTACACAGCAGCAAGCACAATACAGCTCTGATCCTGGCTGGGCCCCCTGAGTACTCTCCCATAATACATGGTAACATCTTCTCCCTTTGTATGTGAAGATTCTCTCTCCTCTGTGATCTGAACTTTAGAAGAATTTTAGACTGACTGAAAGATGAACCAATTTGTATTGCCAACCTTTCCAAGCATGTCCTCGCTTTTCTTTACCTCAATAAATAACCCCAAACCTCATTTCAAATGGAGTAGCATGAACAGGTCATATTTCTTTTATTTACTGAGAGAACTTCCCAAGTAAGTCTGTCATTAGAGCGATTTCAGGGACCTCTGTAAGCTCTTCAGAGAGACAGTTGGAGAGTGAGTTAATGGTAACACAGGCTACCCATTGAACTGTCTCCAACTGTCCTTCCATGTAGCTGCATCTCCTGTCTAGGGTTTGTACAACCCTGCCAGAGGACAGGGCTGGGGGCAGTACAGCTGCGCCAGAGGAGCTGCTGGCACAGGGTGTTGGCTCCTGGGAGCAGGAGTCCCACATTCTGTTCCTTTCACCACCGTGGTTCCCGAGAGAACCCTGCAGTTCAGCGGATACCGACTTCTGTCCGCAGGTATCTGCATCTACGGATATAAATTTTTATCTGCACAGGGCTCTAGTTACAGAACATTTTTTGTAAGGGGGGATAAGGCAGGCGGTACTATAGTGGTAAAAGTTAAAATCTGTTTGCACCACTGGTTACATGAATAGCTGGCCAAAGGACAAGAGTTTCACTACAGCTTTTGATGTCTTCAAAACTTTCTGTTCCACGTTTCATGAAAACGATTTTTAGAATGTTTCTGTGAAAATGAAATTGTCAAAGACTTGAATGCATGGGTGAGCATGCGGCCTCGTGGGTAGGGCACTAGCTTGGGATTCACGAGATCAGGTGCCAGGTCCCTTGTCTGCCAGCTTCAGAATGATCTGAGATTAAAACCCCCCCACATCCCCTGTTACTGCACTGATCACCAGGTTTTAGAGTGCAAGCTCACAGTGTTCTCTCAATGAGAACAGCCTCTCCTGAGGAAAACTTCACTGAAACAGTCACATCTCCCACTTTGTCAAAATAGACTCCTCTGTCTCGTTTCCATGAAAGTGTTCCAACCAGCTGTAGCTGCGGGTAGATTTTTCCAGAAGCATCCAAGTCCTGTTTTCAAAAGCGATCATGAGCTCCTAGGAGTCTTAACCCCTGTGACTTTGAGCAACACACTCTCAGGCTAAGGCTCATAAGTCACAGACACACTTGCAAGTTTTACCGTAGAACTTTAACAGGTTTTCAAAATTGGCTCAGCTGAACAAGTGTAAAAAAAAAAAACAACTATCTAGACAACTCCCTCAAGGCAGACAGTCCAAGATAGTCTGATATATTGGCCTGTTTCTTTTCTCTTCCCTGCAGCACTCTGTAGTAGGACCTATGATTTTGGGACAATAGGCCAGCTTGGATCAGCTAACAATACTGGTTCCTCCTTAGACCCTACTGAGAGGGGTGTGTGTGTGTGTGTGTGTGTGTTTTAAAGGTCAGTATGGGGTAGGAAAAAGTCAGGACATGCCCTTCTTCCTGACAGGCAGTGAGTCGTGCCCTTTCCCATCTGGCTGGGCCAGACTAAGCATTGGGTGAAGCCTGACACCAACTTTAACTTGTGCTAAGCCTCAGAGAGAGATCCCCCTTCTCCCCTTTACTCTTAAAGGATGCAGATGGTGTATCCCCCAGCCAAGTTGGTCACTTTGCATTTTCTGTCCCCTTCTTGGTCAGTTTCAGCTATTTCCTCAAGAGCATCAACTTTCTTTCTCTCTCATGATCTTGTCAGGTTCTCCTTCAAGCCATCACACACCCCTTTGGTTACATAACCAACAGAGGAGGAGAAAACACTGCCTTGGGAACTCTCTCCCCAGTGGTTACACCAAGAGCCCTAATCCTGGGAACAGTTTATCACTTTGCCTCTCCTCTTCCCAAATTTCCCACCTGCCTTAGGTAACCTATATGTGTGGGCTTTTTCCTTCCTTTCTTAAGATATGAAGCATTTCCCATCAATTCTGCTTAGGGCTACATTTATTTAAGCTGTAGTTTGTTTATCCTCCCTTAACAATAATCATGTTGAGACTGGAAAATACTGGATGTCTACATATTGCATATATAGACTGTGCTGCCTGCATTGAGAGTAGATTCACTTGCTCTCAAGCACCCTGTTCGTATGTTAGATAAACATGTTGAGGGAGCAGCAGACTGTTTTCAGTCATGACATAATTGAGCTGTGTTTAAAGTCAAAAGCCGCTATTTACAGCTTGTGAAGAGAGAGGACTCATCATCAAGGGCAATAAACTAGATCCTTAGCAGGTTAATGGTTTAAAGGGATAGAAATTTTGTCAGTCCTGTCAGTTGCTCTTGAAATTGGAGAAGGATGGCAGGGGGAGGGATAGCACAGTGGTTTGAGCATTGGCCTCCTAAACCCAGGCTTGTGAGTTTAATTCTTGAGGGGGCCATTTAGAGGTCTGGGGCAAAAATCTGCCTGGGGATTGGGCCTGCTTTGAACAGGGGGTTGGACTAGATGACCTCCTGAGGTCCCTTCCAACCCTGATATTCTTTGAGTCTAAGGCTCCAAAAAGGAGAGTAGAATTTCCTGGGGAACTAATACTTTCTGGTTACTGTGAGATGGAGTAAAACACCAAATATTGGGTCATGAGGAAAAGTGGAGTGAGTCTGTCACTTCCAGACCAGTGTGCCATGTCAGAACAGAATGAAGTGATTGGAGCCACACCTGGGTGCACCTTTCTCCCCATGATATGCTGTCATAGATGTGGAAACAGTGAAGATGGATATAACAGGGGGATGGGGAGGAGTGGGTAGAGTGTTTGCCATAAAAGCTCCAGAATTCAGGAGTGAGTAAATCCAAATTTCAGCAGTGACTTGGACACTTAAGAGCTTAAAGCTCTTTGACAGTCTATGGGACTTAGGCTCTTAAATGCCCATGTCATTTTTTTAATAAGTCCTAAATCATTTAAATGCTTTTGAAAATGTTACCTTTTCAGCCTTTAATATTCCTCCTGTCCTGAGGTTTTTTCCTTCTTACATAGTGAATAATCTTGAGCCTTTATAGGGGAAAGACTTGTTTCCTGCAGGGCAAGTTGGAAGTCAAAGAGTCATGGAGCCCCTCCTCCGTTGCACGCAGGAGTAGCAATGTCTTGTTATTCCTGCTCATTAGACCTGAGGCTATAAAGCGCATCAAATAGGTTAGACTGCTGCCATGCCCCCACAGCATTTTCTGCTTCCTCTCTTTTATACTAGTTTCCACATTCTGGCTCTGTCTCATATTTGTGGCTTGGGAGGGCTGATTGATAAGACCTACAGGAAGCTGTTTCTCTAGCATAAATCTGCCTAGTTCTTTCTGATGATTTTCTCCAGTGTTTTTTTTTCATACTGACAATTCTAATTCTACTTGTGTTTTCTCTCTGACCTTTGGAATTCAATTGTACTAACTTTCCCATGCCTGGAACATACATGCATGTTCCTTGAGTCTGCTTAATGGCCCTAGAAAGAAGCGTTCTGACTCATTGGAAATGAAATCTGAGCATGCACTAAACGCAATCTACTCTGTCAGGATTGGAGGTTGGTAACAGATGGCTTCATTTGGGAAGCATGTGAAGTTATGATACTAGAAAGGGGTCTCTTGGAAGTGACAAATGGCCTTCAAAATGCAGCATTATGGCCATTATGAGATGCTGTTCTCAGATTGCTAAGTGTGCCTCATCAAGATGGGAGTAAAGATCCCAAAGGAAGTGAAGCTTCATCAGTCAACCCAAACCCAATATGGGCTCTGGAAATGAGGTATTGAAAGAATTTGAGAAGTCCCATATTTCTAGCTGTGGTGGTAAGAGACAGATCATTGGACAGGGGACAGGACTTAAGTACCTAAACCAGCGCATCACACTCTGTGTTTACTGAGCACATTTCATCGAACCTCTCCAAGCACTTTACAGTCAAAGCCTTACAATAACTCTGAAGTAGGGAACACAGTAAAAACTCAGGTATCTGAAGCCAGGTTCAATCTAGGCTCCAAAGATCATATGTTCCTGCTTTTTCTTCCCTTCCCACCCTCTCCAGAACTTTCTGCAGAGTTCGCTTTGGGGGGGGATGTTCACACCCATGTAAAAAAAATTCTTAAGTATCTAGCTACATCTCCTGTCTTTCCTCTTCAAAAAAATGGCCTACTCAAGCCCATGCTGTGCCTTATTCAACAAATTCCTTAGTTACCAAAAGTTTCATATCCCTTTTCTCTCATCCCCACTGGAGGTTTTCAGACAAAGTTCTTCAATCCCTTTTAGAGACCAGAGGCTCATTCACTTGCCCCGTGCCATCTAGCAAGTCAGTGGTGGAACTGAGCCTAGAATCCAGGTATCCTGACTTGGGGGGCTCTGGCTGTAACCATTGCACATCACCACCCTCCAAACTGTGTTTCTTTTCTTCTCCTGTCCTACTTTCCCACGGCTATTTCAAATGCAGTGGGAGCAGTGAGCCTTTTCATGTTTGGGACCAGTGCCCATTCTGGCCAGGTTACTTCCAGCTGAGAAGTCACATGGTTGCATTCACTGTGGTGCCATGTACTGAAGCAAAGTATTAGTGAGTGAGAGTAGGTGGTGGTGACAACTGGTTTAGATTTTAAGATATTCTAACTGTTTTGTCCCATTGAGCCTTGAACCTGTGAGTGCTCCTCTGGTAAGAGGCACCGATGCTTTTCTAAGCTCCTTCTGGTTAGTCTTTAAGGGCTTGACTCTTGTTACTATCTCAAGAAATCCTTCTGCCTCCTCCTTAGAGGTTTTACTCTTGAGTATTAGACATTCACAATGGTCCTTTTTCTGCTGACTAACTATATAGCTCAGTGGTTTGAGCATTGGCCTGCTAAACCCATGATTGTGAGTTGAATCCTTTAAGGATCTGGGGCAAAAATCTGTCTGGGGATTGGTCCTGCTTTAACAGGGGGTTGGACTATATGACCTCTTGAAGTCCTTTCCAACCCTGATATTCTATGATTCTATAATAGCTTCCTTCCTTGATTCAGGAATACATTATTAGCATATTAGCTAGCTGCTTCACCTTCATTATCTAGTCTGTTCTCTTCATTTTGCTTGTATCTATTTGACTTTTGGCATCCATAGCAGGGCTTGCCAAGCAACATCAGGTGTGTCTGTTGCCTCAGTTTCCCCATCTCAGTCCAAACACCACACAACTTTCAGATCAACTCTCTCCTTTCTGGGGCTCCTTTTTTCTTTTTTAAGCATAAGTTAGGTCACAGTGCAGGATGCTCAGAAGTCATCCTTTAAGATTGTGGTCAAGTCCTTTAGCCTTGTCCCTGGGCTCATATGTTCTTCCACCCTGGGTACAGGGTTTCACCACAGCTCTCTTTATGGGCTCGCTCTAACTGTCTTGTTCCCCAAACCCACTGGAGAACTTTGGAGTCTCTCCTTCCAGTAGGGTCTTCTAACTCTAAATTAAACTACAGACTTGTTTGATATCCTATAGTTCTGTCACTAGATTGGTTAAATCAAGTGAGGTTGAGCCTAATTCCCTTAATGAGCCAGCTCCTTATTATTTTGTCCAGAGTAGCAAATGTCAGCATCTTCTCAAGAGCACCGCTCTGTTGTTCTCCACTGGAGTACAGTTTCCTGTTTTTCATTCACATGTAACTAGTGTTGTGAAAGAACTAGGTAAAACTTGCTGTTGGAATAAGCTGACAGTTCCTACTCTTGATCTGACTGCTTGAAAAGACTAGACTCTTCCCTAATGTCACAGAGTTCAGGAAGGGTAGTCAGATTGCCTCATAGGGGTATGGTTGGGCTACACTGTGCCTTTGTGACATGCCCCATGCCCTCCAGAATTAAAGTCGTGATTGTCTATATTAGTCGTTGTCATCCTGGTCGTCGTCATCCTGCCCCAAGAGAGAAGAAATAATCTTCCCCTGCAGAGGGAAAAGTGTAATGCCCTGTGTCCAATTTTCTTTTCATTGCTGTTTTTATTGTGGAAACAGAGTGCTGACTGATTCTAAAATGAAAATAGGGAAAGCTAATTTTTGTAGTTCTTGCTAATAAAATTCTTAATGTGCTTCTCTCCCATTATCATAAAGATTGTTATAGTGTATTTTATTTCTGGTATCTTATTTTCCCCACATCACCCTAGCATTCCTTATCTTCAAAATTACTTTTTTAGATTTCCTCCATTTTCTCATTTCTCTGGCCCTGTTGTTGTTGTTGTTGTCCTTTTGATACTATTGATATTTTCATAAGCAATAAATATAGCTCATGAAGAAAGGTTTGTTTGTTTCTTTGTTTGTTTAAAAGAAGGCAATGCAGCAAAACTGGGTGTATTGTATCTAAAACATCCTGTATGCATAATTAACTAACAGTCTGCTAGATAAACTTATGTTCACATGCAGCATGGAAGAAAATCAGCATTGCACTATACTGGCATAACTGGCTATGTAGGTATGTTCAAACGCTACTGGTTAAGCAAAATGATCCCTGGACTGCAGCCTTCAATGTCTCAGATGAAGTAGCATCTGGTTCTTTAATACGTATATTGGTATTTGGTGTACAAAATTATGGAGCCTGGATGGTGGAAAGTACGACTATGATCTGAAGCCTGCTGGAACTGGTGTGACTCCCTCACTGTGCTTTGGCTGAAGAATGGCTACCTTCGCTGTATTGTGGCTGCCCATACTCAAGTGCAAGTGCCGAGAGGACTTCCGCTGCTAATGCTCTACTATGGAGCGCAGAGCCTCTAAACCACAAGGGCAGCTTGGTGTAGAATCGATTATCCTCACCCCCAGTGCCTTGCCCGTTGCTCACATCAGCCTGCTGGCAATTAAATAAAGATATGGCCACAAATGACTAAGAATTATATGGAAAACAAATATCTTCTGGGGGGGGGGGGGTTGAAATCTAATTTCCCTGAGTCCTGTCACTGTTCTCGTGAGTCACCTTGTTATCCCCTGGTTCCAGCAAGATGGAGTCTTGCTTGTGGTAACTGGATGTTAGCTCCCTAACAGCCCCAGCCTGTCAGCTGTTAAAGCACTCTCCTCCAGGTATGTCAGTTCTGACTTCAACTTGCTGGTTAACAAGAGCTGCACCCCTCCATTCACCTTGAGGCACTCTCCTGTGATGTCCAGCCTCTGACCCTGGCTACTCTCAGAAATCCCAGATCCTCTGCTCCCAAAGGAATAGTGTACCCCAGTTTTGCCTTCAGCCACTGCTCCTACATAATGCACTGCACTGGTGAGAACGTTAATTTTTTTTTGTTTTGTTTTACTGTAAGAAAAAAAAAACACACACACACATGGTTGCAACATAAAACAAAATCACAATATATAAACTAGGGCCTACACTGCTTAATAGTGATCTTTCCGATTTAATTGAGTTGGTCTTCCCCCAAAGTTGCAGAGTTGGCCAGCCTCCCAGGAGCTAGGATCCAATCTTTCATGAAAAACACACCCCACACGCACTCCATAAGATTCCTCAGTAAATGGATGCGGAGGATTGTTCTCCGCCCTTGTCAGATAATGAATCAGTCTTGTGTGTATTCACAGGCAGGGTGACCCGGTCTGTTACAATGTTCCTTTTTACCTCCAAGTGGTTTTGATTGTTTGCAGTTGTATTTGTTGGTTTTCTATGGACTGTTCTGGGATGGGGCAAGGGTAGGCAATTGAAGAATATATTTACATAATCAGCTAGCTGAGGAAGGGTGACAACTCCCTTTTCGTTTGAATGGGCAGTCACCAAGACCTATGATTCCCTGGTGACTATCTTTTACTGTAAGACCATAAAGACATAATTTTCAATATAGATATTGAAATATTACCAGTACACAACGATTGAGCATTGATAACATACAAGCTTTTAGTAGAGACCTTACAACTTAGCCTTCACGGATAAATACCATGAAAGCGGTACATTAGGGGTACAGAGTTTGTCAGGTCTGAGACAGGAGTTGCTTGTAAAGAACAGGGAGCCCTTTTGCCAGTTGGCACCAGGTGCATTCAGCTTTCATTCATCACTCAGATTGGTTCCATGCAATTAAGGTGTGACCAGATGTTCCTATAAAATAGGGACAATCCTGATATTTGAGGCTTTGTCTTATATAGGCATCTCTTACTCCCCATCCCATCCTGATTTTTTTTTACATTTGCTAACCGGTCACCCTAGATGCAATGTGTATGGAGTGAGGAAAGAAAGGTCTTTTCAGAAGAGACCTTTAGGCTTGGAATTTTATTTTTATTGACATTTGAAAACCCACTGCACTTTTCAGGAAGACCAGATGTTTGTCTTGTTCAGAATGCCATTCCTATAGTTGTGCAGTGTACTGTGCACTGATTCTCAGTACCTGGGGGTGGTAAGCACAGAGTCTGAAAAACACACTGAGTTCTTATGGGACATGTGAAATATGTGTGACACTGTCAACTTGTGAGTTCTTATCTGTCTAAACATGTTACCTATTTCTGTTTTATAGGTAACACTGAAACATTTCTAGCTGGAAAAAATTAACGGAAAAGCTCTCTCTTGTTCAGTTTGTCTGCTTTGTAAACCTGACAGCACATTTTCTTCCTCCTGTGTAGTTGGTTTTCTCTGTGTCTTCCAACCAGCAACAAGAACAAGAGAGACTGAAAATAGGAAAATTGGTGGTAGGGTTCAGGCATAAGTGTGGGACCTCGTCACCGCTGGAGCACCTCCTTCTGACCACATCTGGGAGCTGTGCCAGTGCCATGCCCCTTTGTCATAAACAGATAGCTAAGGGTTAATGTTTCTTTTACCTGTAAAGGGTTAACAAAAGGAACCAAACACCTGACAAGAGGACCAATCAGGAAACCGGATTTTTCAAAGCTTAAGGGAGGGAATTTGTGGGTGTTTCTTGGTCTTGGGTCTTTGTCGGTTCTGTGCTCTCTCAGCTATGAGAGGGTCTATATCCAGTCCTTCTAATCTTCTGTTTCCCAGTTGTAAGTACAAAGTTAGCAAAAGTATAGTCTTTTAAATTGTTTTGCGTATTTGCATCTGTGTATCTGGCTGGTGGAGTCTTTATGTGTATTTGGCTATAAGTACTTTAAATTGTATTGGTTGGATAAGGCTGTTTATCCCTTTTTATTGTTCATATCATTTTCTCTAAGTTGAAAACCCTGTATCTTACAATCTTAGATTACAGAGAACTGTTGTTCTATTCTTTTTCTTTTTTATTAAAAGTTTTGCTTTTTAAGACCTGTTGATTTTTTTTTTTTTTTTTTTTTTTTTTTTTTTTCTAGTTGACACACCAGGAAATTGGTTGGGAGAAAGAGGAAAGACGGGGACGGGGAAAGACTGCTCTCTGTGTTGAACTCTCTAGTTGGTCCCGGGCGGGAAGAAGCTAAGGGGGAAGAAGAGAGAATTTTTTCTGTTCCTTGTCTTGGGTTATCTCTTTGTGGAAGAGAGGAGACATGCTTCTTTGGTATTGTGATGTAAAGAGGTTGCATCAGTAACTCTCAGGTTAGCCCAGAGAGGAAATTCTGGGTGGGAGAGAGGTGGGGGGAATGGTTTATTTCCCTTTGTTAGGAGACTCAGGGCATCTGAGTCTTGGGGTCCCACAGGGAAGTTTTGGGGGACCCAAGTGTACCAGGCACTGAAATTCCTGGTTGGTGGCAGCCTATCAGATCTAAGCTGGTAATTAAGCTTAGAGGCTTTCATGCTGGTACCCAATCTTTGGGACGCAAAGGTCCAGATTTGGGAATTATACCATGACACCCTTCCTGTAGCTGATCACTTCCCTCTAGCCAGGTCACTGTATTTTTGCATGTATCAAAGACTCTCGGGACCTATTGTCTCAGGTAGTCTTCTCTTTGCTGCCCCTTAACGGTGCCACTGCCCAATGGCTGGTAAGGGAACCGTGGCTTGTCTTCAGCACTGGAGTCCAATCCGGGACCTTACAACAAGCAGTCATGGTCTGCACAGTCCCAGACGTTTCTGCTGTGTCTCAGGGCTGCTTCCTTCCTCACCCTCTGTCACTGTGAGAGCACCTGCCACTTCTGTTGTCCCCTGAAGCTGTCAGCTACTGGGCTTTATGCAGGCCCTTCCTGTTCCTGTCCAGCTGAGCTCCATTTCTAATTAGTCTTCACTGCTCCTGAGCTGCTCCTCCAGGTGGAGCCTAGGTGGTTAGTGGGATCACTTAGCCACCTTAACACTTTCTGGAGATGTGAGGGGTGGACACCTCATCACAGACTTGAAATAATTTAATGTTTTTCAAATATAGTTGAGAAAATGACCCTTTTAAAGCAATATATTCATGGTTGTGTGCTCTGACTCTCTAAGAAAAAGCTAGAACTTAAAATATCATTTATTTATTTTTTTAGCTTCAGTAGCACTCGAAGGATCTGGGCCTCCTTGCACTTGGTACTGTGTAAAAAGATAGACAGATGCTTCCGGCCCCCACCCAAAAACTAGTGTCTGTTGGCCCTAGGCTTGCAAATGCCTAAACAAATGCTTTAAGCATTAGTAGTCTGAGTTCAAACTAGTCAACATGTAGGAATAATGGCAAAGGTTTTGTTATCTACACAGTCCCTCATCATCCCCCTAACCCTCTGCCATCCCACTCCAGCAACAGTGACCTCATGTTGCTGCCCTGTCTGCCCTAGAGAAATAGATTCAGAAGGGGGAGTGGGGGACGGGATGGCAGAAGAAAAGCAGTCATTCAGATGATGCCTCTGTCTAGAATTTTAAAAAAGCATAAAGCTGCAAAGCATTTTTAAAAATAGGGGAGGGGAAGGGAAACAGTGAAGGGATTCTGGGGAATCAGACGGTGACCCCAGCATTCACTGTGAAAGCTATCACAACAGATTATACGTTCTCCACTGGGATAGGATAGAGTGGGTTAGTAGTTGCCAATGGTTGCGGAAAGATGAATGTCTCTCTGACTAACACAAATGACTCTCACTCAAGCAAGCTGCAGTGGTTGCATGACGCCATCAGCACATCTTGTGGATGACCTTGCATGAGGTCTGTCAAATGCTCTGGGAGGCTCCGATGGAAGGCAATGTCTCGTTGTTAATTGCTGAAATCCTCTTCTTTATTATTCCCTTTCCCCCAAAACGTTATCCCATTGTTGTAATTACTAGCTGCATGATGTGTAGTCTGTCACCTCTGCCCTGCAGCATTGTTGAAACTTGGCAGTTCCTCAGGAGCACGAGCAGTGATATATCATCCAGCAGCCACGGTGATTTCAATTCTGATACTGTTCAGCACATAATTAGACAGCTGGAATCCTTCATGTTCCAAATGTCAATTTTGTCTCCTTCAAGTTGTCAGGCAGTGAACACACAACGCTCAAGCTCCAGTAGGGAGCCAGGCAGGCTCTGGTGGCATCACGTACTGACAGCTGCTTCTCTGGTTCAAATCTCCCCTTGTGCGGATAATCACTTTCCTGTTGAGCTCAGTGTGTGTTATGGCTTTTCTTCCTTTTCCCCTTTTGTTTAATGCCAACATTTACCATAGCTCCTGGAGCGTGAGAGGGGCTAAAGAGCAGAATTGTGGGACCATGTGTTGGGGACTTAACTGTATGTCCGCCAGCTGTGGTTATGCGTTGGGTTAAACCTCTTTGAAGTATGTATGGGGAGGGTGTATGTGTGTGGAGATCTGACCTTCGTTTAAGATACTTCTGTCAAGCTCCTTTATGTAACCAGATAGCTGAAAAAATTGCGGCTTCCACTCTGAACACAGGTACATGTCAGTGCCCAAAACAAAGGCAGGTATATGTAGGTGGAGTGGTTCGCTGGCTCTTGTTCTGTGAAGATTTGTGTGTCAGAGAGAGTGCTGAAAGACGGGAGAAGTGGGGAGAGAAGGAAGTGCCAGATGCTGTCTGAACAAGTACTATGAGCTTGGCCCTGAGAAAAGCCCAGAGAGACTACTTTTTGGGCAGAGTACTTGCAGAATGAGGTTTGGATCTGTGAGCAAAGAAACTGTCTCCTGTTGTTTTGAATCCTCTGCCGTTCGAGGACATGGGCCTCTGTATGTTCTCAGTAAATAAGCAGGATTGTGTCAAAGATGCCAGACTCCATCATCAATTTCTCCTCCTCACAGAAACAATCTGTTGAACCCTGAACTTTGGCCAACTGCTCAAATCACAAAAGGGGGACACTGTACCATTGTCCTGCTTCACCTAGACTCTCTATCCCTGGTGTATGCTGATATTGTAACCCTGCCTCCTTGGCAACATTGCTCATGCAGGGCCATCAATAAAATTTGTAGCTAGTGCTGGCATTGCATAAGACGTGTAAAATGTTTTGGGATCCTCAGATGGAAGGTAACGTCTTTGCGATCCTCTTCCTTATTGTTCCCCTTCCCCGAAAACTTACACCATGGTTGTAATTACCAGCAGGATGGAGCATAGCACCCTGGAGTACAGACCCTTTCCTCTTATGTGTGTGATGTCCACACACACCTAGGGCAGTGGTAAAAAAAAAAAAAAAAAAAAAAGCAATAGGAAAATAAAACCCATTATGTAGTCTATGGAAAAAACTGGTGGCGATTCCCTCCACTCTGGCAACAGTTCCCTTGACATTTCATTAATGGCACTTACTGTGTGCACAGCCAAAGCTTATACAACCCTAGATAAATAATTACGAAGTTTCAAAAGATATATGCTCTTTGAGTTAATAATTTTAACAGCCTGTGAGAAATGTTGCTGTTCTCATGGTAACAGGAAAGCTGTAATTTTGTCTCTAATTTGAGAGTGCTGGTGTAATCCGTGTGGATAGCTTTCTGGTGGGAACTCTTCTTAGTTTTCCTTAACTGTAGGCTTCTTAATGAAGTGGTATTATTGAGCAGCTTAGGCAAACAAGTCAAAATGGATTAACTAGCACTGAATATACCAATAGAAAGTATACTTAGAATTATTTAATAGTAAAATTGTATAGCTGTTATATTAGCAGGTACTGGACTTGAAGTGTATGTGGACAACTCCTGAGGTTTCTTCTTGCAATTTTTTTAAGGCTTTGTGGGTTTGTCTTTGTCACTAGGGCAAGAAATTAATCATCTACCGTAGTCTATCCACCTTGTAAGCATCAGACTGTTCATCATTTCTTGGCACTACTAGGCCCTGGAATGTTATAGTGCTGATGGCTGTGTCTGTGTGTTTGTGCATGTACACACCTTGAGGGAGATTTTCAAAAGTGCCTAAAGGATTTTGGACCCTAAATTCCATTTTAAAACTGACTTAGGCTTTTAGGAGCCCAGATTGCAAGGAAATTCAATAGGAGTTAGGCTCATGGGTCCCTTAACTTTTAAAGTTTTACCCTTTGTTTCCAGACTATTACAGTAACTTCTGGAAGGCAAACAACCTACTGTAGAGAGAGCATGTGCGCCAGACACAACCTAGCTTCTCCATCTGCTACTAGAGTCTTAAACTAACTCCATTCCTCCAACTTTATCTTTCAGACTTGCTTTCCCAACCTGCTTGTGGCCCTTGGGTTGCTTAATACTAATCTCCGGACAGTTGGAACTGTCCGAGAACCAGGAGTCAGATGCTTTTATAACCCTGGAATAGGCAGGTATTGAACCCAACCCCTCTGGATCTAAAAAGTGTGTGCATCTATCACTTCAGCTAAAGTACCAGCTCCAATAGTTTGCTGGCAGCAACATACTCATAAACCTCTATATTCTTCTTGCATGAGAGGGAGACAAAGAGCTAAACAAGGAAGCCGGAAGATGCCATGTTAAGCAACACCTCCTTCCAGGCACCTTATCTTCACACACATTTGATGAAACATAAAACTGTCACAGTTAGTTCTTCAAAGTCTTTTGCATGTCAAGATTATTAATCTGTTCGAGATTCTTGTGCTTTAACTGCTTCGTTGAATATTTTCATAGCAGTGTTTGGTTGTGGTTTCTATATCCTTAAAGCTGCCAAACTAGCAATTTAATTTATCCTAATTGAGAACCTAATTGTCTTGCACTGCTGGCTAATTAAATGTTCAAAGAAGTGATAAATTAGGCAGGTTGATCATTACAACACAAGTCATTAGTCACTCTAACTGAATCTGTGCCCAGCAATCCATGTACATTAGGATGGGTGAAGGGGGAAGTGAACAAAGTATTTGTCAGGATCATAAAAAATAATAAAAAGACAACTCTAGGGACTTGAGTCATATATCAGCTCTGTTTTTTTTTTAAGCTGTTTGTTTTTTGTATTAGCAATTCTTACTCTGATGCCCATTATGGGAAGCTGGAGTTCTGAGATCAGAGGAGCTGAAAGAAAAAATTCCCATTTCACAAAAGATCCAATCTACTCCTGGGCTAGACTTGGATGATGGTAAAAGCTAGGAGTGGATGATCTAGGGGCCCCATATACTCATGGCATCACTGGAATTGAAGCCTGCTGTGTCCTATAGAACAACCCCGTCTCTGCCTCGTTTTCTGGCATGTACAGTCCCTTGTCACAACACGTATGAATACAAAATAAAACTCTCCACTCCCTAAAGCAGATGAGCTTTATTATTTGCCTTCACAGGAAATTATGAACTGTGATATTCCCTGGATATGAAACTTTGCAGCATAAGGGTCTTACATAGCACACTGACTGAAAATGGTTTGATGGCTCAAATAATTGCAAACCCAAAGTGTAGTCCTTTGCCATTTACAGTCTTCTATTCTGCCTGTTGCTATGGTAGCCAAGCACCTGTAATTAGTCTGTGATCCAAAAGCCATCGAAGTTGATGGAAAGACTGTTTTTGACTTGCGAGGGTTAGGATCAGGCACATACTCACACAAGTTATCCTACAGAGGCTCACATAGAAGGGGATTACAGGATAGGATCCACTGGTTTACTTACCAATACCCTACCAATCGCTTTGTCAGCAGAGTTGTTGTGGAAATATTTTCCCCTTTATATAGTTAAATCTTACCAATGGCGTTGAGCTCCCTATCGCTGGCAAATTCAAGTGGCACACCTTAGGGAAAAGTTTGACTGACTAGCAAAGCTACCATTAAGTGATCTCCAAAAAGATCTGAATAATGCAATTCTGCATGCCTGCCGTTGGTCAGAGTTCATGCCAGAATAGCAAATGGACTGAAATGCTAAAGTTCTGTGCTTAGTTTTCCACAGCTGGCACAGCTCCTTAAGTAGAAGAGGCAGTGGGGAATTTTTCATCTAGATGGTTCTTTGTTGGAAAACACTGATTTTTCTTGGAACTAGGACACTTCACAGGAACATACTGGGTTTGATGATAGTTTTATTGATAGAGAGAGAGAGAGAGCCCCCCCACACCCTTGGGGTACAGAAGATCTGGCTTCAAGTCCCTGATCCAAAGGGGGCAGAGCAGGAACTGGAACCTGCATCTCCTACATCCTAGGTGAGTTTTTTTTTTTTAACCACTGGGCTATTGGCTATTCCAAAGTATGTTTGTGGGTGGCTGTGTTTTTTTTTTCTTTCTCTCTGAAAAAGTTGATCCCATTAGAAAATGGGGAAACCGCTATGAAATCATGAAACATTTTTACAGGATGGGAAGAATCTTCTGTCCAGTTCCATGAATCAGTTAATCTATAATAAACAGCACAGCTCAACTCCACCTAGGCGTTGCTAGTTTTTTTAAAAAGTCCATCAGCGGTCGAATTCATGGAGACAGAGAAGAACTCTTAACACGTTTTTTTTTTTTTTAATAAAGATAATACGCACAGGTTCAAAACGCAGATAATGTTTTAATTGATCACATTAATTTTCAGGCCAGTACTGAAATAGAGACAGATGTCAGGAGAGCCTGGGAGTCGCTGTGAAGAGATTATTCAGATTTTTTTAAAGGCTCTGTAATGATCATCTAGTCTGTACTCCTACTTAACACAGGCCGTAGATTTCCTGCTTCCAGCCTTTCAACCGGAGCTTGATTAAGAGGAGGGATTGTGCAATGGTTAGCACATTATGGACCTGGGTTTAACTTCCTGTTCAGCTACTGCCTTCTTCTATGACCTTGACCAAGTCACTTAGCTTTTCTGTGCCTCAGTTCCCTTTCTGTCAGGTGAGGATGATACCACTGCCTTGCCTCACAGGGGCTTTCCGAGGATAAATTGATCATGAGTGCTCAGTTAATATGGTAACAGGCACCATGTAAGTACCCTGTGTAGATAGAATGTCTTCCAGAAAGATGCCTACTCCTGATTTTAAGTCTCCAACTGATAGAGGTTTTTACCCCATTTCTGTTTCAATAGCTGGTTACCCTCATGGCCTTTATTTCCACTTTGAACTTTACAGATATCAATTTCCAGCCATAAAAACTTGTTATGCCTTTGGCATCTGGATTAAACAGCCCTGTCCTATCAGACATCTTGCCTCTGTACTAACTATAGACTAGGAACCCTTTATGTCCTGAACTTGTTTTTAATCATCTAAAGCTAAACAAACTGCCCTCTTTAGCCTCTCATTGTAATTGTTCCTGTAGCTCTTCTCTGAACCGTCTCTGATTTGCAACATCTTTTCCAAAAGTGAACACCAAATCTGGAAAATGCCATATACAAAGATAATATTGCCTCTGTTCCCCTGTTAAAATAGTTAAGCATTGTATTAGCCCACACACATACACTCTTTTTCTTGTGACAGCATCACACTGCCCAAAGATGTCCAGCCTGGGGAAAGAACATTTTTGATGTTCTACCCAAAATTGGTGTCCCATCAGGTACTCCTTGGGATCAGTGTGTAATAAGAACTCAAGCGGAACGGCACATTCAGTAGAATTTAGGAGTACTGTGTCCAGCACTGGACACCCCTTCTCAAAGCTCTAGCTGAGATTTAAAAAGTCCGAGAGAGGCCAATAATTGTTTAAAAGCGAGAGAATGGGATTTAAGAATGATTGCATGGAAAAGAGGGGATGGGAAGAAAAGCAAAGATTGGCTGGAATTTCTGGAGGGGTTAAAGATTCACCTGGTTCTCTAATCTGAGAGCGGGGAGGTCACTCAGTGACATGAATGGCTAGTGCAATGGATAGTAAGACCAATAAAATGAATGCGTCATATAGCATGTGTTTATACCATGGAGTTCCCTGTTGCAAAAAGTCCATAGTCCAAGGCATGTTTGTGCTGTGCCCTCTACTTACACTGTTCATCTTCCTTCTCTTTTATGCTGCTTTTCCTGGTGAGGGTTTTGCTGCCAGGATGGAGAGTAGAGAGGACCAGACCTCCCTTTCCTCCCCAATAGGTTCCGGCTCTTCCTGGGGGATTCCCCAGCATTCCCAGGCCAGCGAGGAGATAGATACACTCTTCATAGTCATCTCATTATTACCATGTGCTTCCTGTCCCAATCCCCACCCCTGCTTGTACTTGCACCTGTTGTCTTACAATTTGAAATATAAGACTTCTGGGGAAGGAATCATCTTTCTCTTTTGCCTAGTACGAAGTACCATGGGCCTCTAGAAGTTATTGTGATGCATATATTAATGAGCTGATGCAGGGCCTTCAGTCCATAATTGTCAAGAAGTACATTTCTGATCAGCCTCTACTGGGGGGTATATCTCACTTGAGGATAGATATCATTTTTCCCTACCCTACTGAAATTGTTAGATTATTTTTGATTTTGCCTATATCTGGCACCAGAGGACTAAGTTTTTAAAGATGCGTCACTTGTTCTCTTCCCCTGCCACTCCCACTTCCCATTCCCCACTTCCCAGAAAAAGAACCGTTCTAGTACCATGGCTAATATACCTTTCTTCATGTAGTGGGTGATGGCTTACTTTACAAATCCAGAGTTCCTGCTTGCTTTGCTGAATCAGCTGGGCTTCCCCACAGCAAATGCAACTCCTAATATTAGAAAAATTGATTTTATATTTTTTTTGTACTCTAATTAGTCTGCATGGGTTATGATAGTTATCTCTTTGATCAAGATGACTGACTGATCTGATATGCTAATTAAGCAAGGCCCTTTGGAGTTTTTGGTTTTTTTTTTAGTGATAGTGCAAACAGTGCACCATTGTATGTTCAGTATCTCTAGGTCCATCCCTAAATGAGTTGAAAGTTAACAGAATGGGATATAAGAAAAGAGTCCATAAGCATTTTGTGGGAACTTTCAACTGTAGCCCATTGGACTGTAACCTCACTCTTTCCAAAGGCTTTGTCTTGGTCTGTGACGGCAAAGTTCCCTGCTCAGTGGTTGGACTGTGAGGGAATGAGAGTTGGGAGAACAAGTTCCTGTTCAGCATCTGGCAGATTACACCCATGTCTTCTCTCCTTCCTACCCATCAAATGTGTTGTTGATGATAATTGCCAATTTGTAAAGCATTGTGAAATCCTCGCATGGAAAATACCATATAGAGGCTAAATACTGTTATATTTACTTCATGGAGAGATCCTAGTGTAACATTCTTTTATTAATCAGAGAAGCCTCTCAGATTACATTGGCCAAGAAAATGTCAATTAAATCAATATTACCCATAGATTTAAGTCTCTCTACTTTTTTCAATGTTCTAAATACTTAATTTAGTTTTGCTGGTCTTATTTTATTTAGCTTTTCATTAAATCATCTTTCTGTTTAGTTGAGCTAATAACTTTATGCCTGTTCTCCTCTTTGTTCTGTCTGGCAAGCAATTTCCCAGCCTCATCTGCCTGCTCATATATCCACTTTTGATCTGGTTATTAGCATTTCATCTTCCTCGGCATTCAATGGATTGTATTCAAGTTGAGCTTTATTTAAGGAACTAATACCTTTTGGTGTGTTGGTTGTCACACAATCCCTTTGCAGTGTAACAATTTTATCTTCAGTTATTGCAAATTACTTGCTCTCTTTTATTTTATTCTTTTCATTTTCACTGATGTATGACCTTTCATAAGTAGTTTTAACGTAACTGCATATGCAGATTGAAAATTGAGTTAAGCCCAGATCTATGCACCACAGGCCCCCACTAACCATGCTATGGGGGAAATCAGCACAGAACTACATATTAAGATAGTTTTCTCTATGAAATCTACAAGACACTTCCTGGTTTGGTGAATACTAGGGCTGACTAGAATGTTTTCATATCGTGAACATTTTGAGGAAAAAAAAGAGACCCCCCCCCAAATATGTCATTCTGTGATTTCATAGACACCAGAAGCTTCATGGTCAGTTAACAGTTAATGTCATCACATGGACACAATTTAGCCTACCACACTACTAAGGATCAAGAAAAGACAGGAAGGACATATAAAAGATCCAAGGCAAAAGCCCAGTAAGCCCTAAGCTAATCGTGAGAAATAACTAGAAATATGCTGAGCAGAAAACCTGTAGGATTTACAGCTTTACCTGCACATCCGCAATGAGGCCCTAAACATGCATCCTAGTGCACGTATTGGCTATAAATACCTTGATCCAATTCCCAAGCAACTTGATGGAAAGATTCCCACTGACTTTAGAGGGCACCGGGTAAGGGTAAAATTCATCTCCTGTTAGATGCTGCATCTTTTACTGCCCTGTACTGAAACTTCTGAGCCAAGGTTGGCATGGATTGCACTGATAGTCAGAATAATCATCGTTGCCTTGAGGCAGGACAAGCTGCCCACGTGAGAGAGCCATTTCATAGGATGATTCAGAGGAATCCATTTGTTTTTTTTACTGTTATAAAAGCCCAGAGTAAGGTGACAGATAAATATGATCTTCATCCAAGCTATGAAAACTGAAATCTGGATCTGTAATGTATTGCTGCAGATTTTGCCTGAGCTGTCAGACAGCATAGTCTTATTTCTAACTAGTCTCCAGATCATCTTGTGATTTCTGCAATTAAAGCTATTAGTTATATTTTATGTAGGAAGGCCCCAAGCTCACTTGGAAAGCCATGAGTCAGTTCCAAAATCATATGGAATTATGTGTAACCATTTCTGTACAAAATGCTATAAAATATATTCCATTCCCAGACCTTCATTTCAGAGCACAAGACATAAGTCAGTCTTATGGTTAGTCACGTGACTCTCCACGTTATCTACAGCAGTCTTTAATGGTAAGGAATAGACTTGTAGATGGCCTGCCAGTGGGGTAGGGGAGGAGCAGAGCGAGAGCAGTGGTTCAGCAATGCTATTGAACACGCTCAGTCTGAGAGAGCATGGTCATTACAAGCCAAGCAGCAAATCAGAGGGGGCATGTGACCACACATGCCCCCCGCCCATGTCACCTCTGCAAATGAGGTAGGAAAGAAGTAGCTAGGCTTCTGTTCACTCCTTTTTATCTCTTAACATTTTTTTGCTTGGAAAAATCCTGGCTGTGTTACACGTCAGACAGCTTCATGGCATAAGCGCTCTACCATCCCTCCTTTATCTGAATTGGAAATTCTAGCTTGCACCTTTGCGTACCTGCTGTCTGAGGTGTCTCTGGGGTTGATGTGCAGATGCCCTTGTTTACGCTTTCTTTGTTATCCCTGAAGAGCTAACCCAGGGTTTCTCAAACAGGGGTCGCCACTAGTGTAGGGAAAGCCCCTGAGGGGCAAGGCCAGTGTGTTTACCTGCCCCGGCCGCAGATCCAGCCGATCGCGGCTCCCACTGGCCGCAGATCGCTCCTCCAGGCCAATGGGGGCTGCTGCAGTGGCAGCCAGTAAGTTCGTTGGCCTGCACCACTTCGAGCAGCTTCCATTGGCCTGGAGCAGCAATCCGCAGCCAGTGGGAGCCACGATCAGCTGGACCTGCGGACGGGGCAGGTAAACACACTGGCCCAGCCAGCCAGGGACTTTCCTTACACAAGTGGCGACCCCTGTTCGAGAAACCCTGAGCTAACCTGTGGACATTTCTCAAGCAGACACGTTTGAGTTCTGAAAACATAGCAAAATTTCATCACTTGGCATACAATGATGATACGCACATTTAAAATAGGATAATACTTTGCAGCTTACAACTTTTCCAATGATCCCTCCCAAAGCATGCATAATTGTGAGAAATCTTGGACAAAGTAACACTGGTGACCATTTTTAATACAGATGGCGACCTTCCCTTTAGACTGCATTACACTGTATATGCAAGTTTTTATTCCTTGAGGTTGACAAATCCCTGGTTGCTGTGAAACACCACCAGGAGGTCAGAATGAACATGCTGGTAACTTAGCTCAGGCTTATGAAGGAATTTGAAGCTGAGAAACACAACCTTGAATTTGACTAGGTATTAAACAAGGAATCAATGAAGGGAACAGAGCATAGGGTAATGTGCTCTTGGTGGATCACACTACTGAGCAGTCTTCAGCATTCCTGAAGAGCAGTCACACACAAACACTGCTGTTTCTTTGCCTATATATTCTTCTAGCTATTTTTCAGCAGAATCATTGATGGGCATCCAGTTATTTGTTTTCCCAGGTACAAGTTGAAAAATTGTTTTGGCAATAACTGACTAGAGGAAAAAATACTTTAGTATACAAGTGCCACAGATCCACAGGGTCTTGTCTATGCCCCAGCCTGTAACTAATTCCTTTGGAGTGATCCTGTTAGTGGGCCAGTAGTTCCCCAAGGGCAGGCCCATGGCCTCCATGACTACGAAACTACGATCCATGCTTTTCTCCGTGGCTCCCTGCAGTGAATCCAGCCAAGCCAGACTCCTGCGGGAGAAGTAGTACTGTGCCTCTTTCGGGTGCAATGCTCTCAGTGAGTATTTGCAGTGACCCAAGGCAGCCTCTTCAAAGCAAGATGATTTTAGTCACCTGAGATACAGATTCTCAACATCTTTAGGTCAGCACAGAGAGGCAAAGATGGAGGCATGATTCATTCTGACCAAGCCAGTGCAATCAGCCAGCCACGCTGTTAGGGAATCCATTTCCATTTCTCTCTCCATCAGTCCCAGCAGGTGAGAGCACCTGTGTCTTTACAAAAGCTACCACTCAGAATACAGATGCCTTTTGGTCCATTGTTCTTAATGTGGGGGCCTTTGTTTCCCTGCTAAGAAGTGGAGGAAAATCTCCATCCTCTTGGCTGTTGGCTCCTAGGTGTGAGCATTCTGGCCATTGATATGGGGTTAGCTTCAGCCAGTCCTTTAATGACCCATTCGTTCCATCCCAGACAGTTAATGACAACATCTCATGTCTGCTTTTCTGTCCCAAGAGCAGCTTTAATGCTTGTTTTACACCCACAGGCTAGCAGTGCAAAATACAGAGGGGAAACTGAGGCACACAGTCGTCATAAAAATATTATAGAAAATTCCCACTTTGTCACTGCAAGTTGTAACAGTTACCTGGTTAACTGCACCTCTGACCCAGCCTGGTCTCTGTGAATGTACCCCCTTATAGGCCTCTGACCGTTGCCTTTCTAAGGATGGATTAATGCAATTCTCCCTCTTTCAGGCAGGGTGCTGGGTTTCAATCCCCTGTGTATTAACCATGGCTTCTCCAGCAGGTCTAACTTGTGTCCACGCCCTGCAATTCTGTTTGTTTGGAGAGCAATGACTGGGGTAACCAGTGATCACACTGGCTTCTTAAAGTAAATGTATGTATGTATTAGAGTATTTCAGGGAAAATTAGATCTTAAAACAACAATTCTGATTATATGCATGCCTAGCTTACCAGGTATCTGACCATCTTCTCCATGTGGACCCTGGTAGGCTTAACTACTTAGAGGCTCTATAGAGGAGTCCATATCAGTCTGGGCGATAGTCCCTTAACTCACCTGCTGGTACGCTCCCTCCCTGCTATATGGAGTGTCTCTCTTTCACAACCTACCCATCAGAGGAAATCAAGTCACTTTTTAACCATTGACAGCCCTTTGACCTGGTAATAGCCAGTGTTGGCAAAACAAGGCTTGCAACTTGGTGAGGCACAATTTCCCTTTACAAAAGTCAATCTATTGGAAGTCTTCAAGGTGGTCAAGAAACAGGGCCGGATCCAGGGTGTTTGCTGCCCCAAGCAGCAAAAGAAAAAGTCATGATTTGCAGCTCTGCCGCTGCCGCTTCAGTCTTCAGTGGCAATTCAGCGGCTGGTCCTTCACTCCCAGAGGGAGTGAGGGACTTGCCACCAAGGACTCAGACCTACCACTCCCCACCGTTGGCCGCCCCAAGCAGCTGCTTGCTAGGCTGGTGCCGGCCCTGTCAAGAAATGTGGACAAGAGTGATCCAGTGGATATAGTGTACCTGGATTTTAAGAAAACCTTTGACAATGTCCCTCAACAAAGACTCTTAGGCAAAGTAGGCTGTCATGGGATAAGAGGGGAGGTGCTCTCGTGTATCAGTAACTGGTTAAAAGGAGGAGAGAGAGGGTAGGAATAAATGGTCCATTTTCATAGTGGAATGAAATAAATAGAGATTTGTAAAATCATGAAGAGTGTGGAGAAAGTGAATAGGCAAGTGTTATTTACCTCTTCACATAACACAAGAAACAGGGGTCAACCACTTAAACTAATAGTCAGTAGGTTTAAAACAAACAAAAGGAAATGCTTCTTCACATAATACACAGTCAACCTGTGGAACTCTTTGCCAGGGGACTTTTTGAAGGCCAAAAATATAAAGTAGGTTAAATTAGATGTGTTCCTGGAGGATAGGCCTTGGCTATTAGCCAAGATCAGGGATGCAACCCCTAGGTGTCCCTAGCCTCTGACTGCCAGAAATTAGGACTGGATGACAGTGGTTGGATCACTTTCAATAATTTGCCCTGTTCTGTTCATTGCCACTGAAGCATGTGACACTGGTCATTGTCAAACTGGATACTGTGCCATTTCTTAACAGGTTGTCCCATTATCTTTCAAGCATGTGGGGATCAGTTCCTAAGGATGTTCTTATATGGGAAGCCACTGTGTTGCATTCTTGCTTGTTCCCATTGAATTCAGGCATTATAGGTGTATAATAAACCTTCAGCTACCATAGTATAAATTATAACATTTCTCTCAATAACTAGGTTACATATCAATATTCTTAGATTATATGGCAGATCCAGGTCAGTCACACAAGTCTAATCCCAAAACAAATAGATTTCTGAGGACTTGCAAAACATGGCCATTCTGAGCTGAGATTTTCTTTAGGCAGTATGAAAATAAAGTACAGTTTCATTTACAAGGCTCCTTTTCCCCCTGGAATTGAAACCCTTCTGCCATTACCTTGGGAAAAGGTTCCCTTTCGCTCTGATTTATGGCAATACTTTAAATTTAAGACTTTGTGTTATTTTATGAAAATGTATTTAAGGAACATTAATGATCAAACTGAAAAATAGGGTAATATTATATGCTTCAGGGAATGAACAGTTTAGAATTGCTAGAAATACTGTAACTATGGCAACAAATTAAGAAAACTTCTTTGAATTTTTCATTCCTTAAATTCATGCATATTACATTATCCTCATAACTTACCTCTTAAATTCAAATAAGTAGACAACTAATGTGTGTGAGCCAAACTGTGGAGTTTTTATATATAATATGTATTGTGACAAAGTTCCACCTCTACAAAGGTCCTGCACCTATTGGCGGATTTGCTCACCTCAGTGATCTTCCCGTCTTGTGGAACCCGCAGTCTGGGTCAGCTCCTCCTGTGTCTGATCAGGAGTTGGGAGGTTTTGGGGGGGAACCCGGGCCCACCCTCTACTCCAGGTTCCAGCCCAGGGCCCTGTGGATTGCAGCTGTCTATAGTACCTCCTGTAATAGCTGCATGACAGCTACAACTCCCTGGGCTACTTCCCCATGGCCTCCTCCAAACACCTTCTTTATCGTCACCACAGGACCTTCCTCCTGGTGTCTGATAATGCTTGTACTCTTTCGTCCTCCAGCAGTACACCCTCTCACTCTCAGCTCCTTGTGCCTCTTGCTCCCAGCTCCTCACACACACTTCCTCTCCTCTAGCTGGCTCCTCCCTGCCCTGACTGAGTGAGCTCCCTTTTTTAAACCCAGAGCCCTGATTAGCCTGCCTTGATTGGCTGCAGGTGTTCTAATTAAAGTAGCTATCTCCACTGCCTTCTAGAAAGATCTTAATTGGCCCCAGGTGCCTTGATTAACCTGCAGCAACTGCCATTTGGTTACCAGGGATTTGTTTAGCCTGGGGCTATCATACCTGTTTCTCAGTACTTTACTGTAGCCATCTGGCCTTGCCCCATCACAATATACAGTAGAAGCAAGTGGTCATGTCTAGGTAACCTTTGCAGCAGACACTGCTGTGTGACAGTTGTTCTCATCACAGCATAGGAATTGGAGAGTGATTTTTGGCAAGTAACTTTTTTCTTTAGTCCCATTTCTGCTGTTGGTGTAGCAGTGATGATACTAAGAGTTGTTAATTTAAGGACTTGGGAGCCAATGGGCTCAGGTTCTATAGGATATGCTATACTGTCAGTTTTGAAATGGCTGGGGAAAAATTGCTCCCTTTGATAAACTTTTTAAACTTTCCCTGAGCTAAGCAATATACTTTTAAACTTACAACTAGTGTGTCCATAGGTGCTGGAGCTAGGGGTGTGGTGAGTGCTGCCACACCCCTTGGCTTGAAGTGGTTTCCCATTATATACAGGATTAACAGGTTGGTTCAATGGATCTCAGCTGGAACTATATAAATTGTTCCAGCACCCTGAGTGTGTCAGAGGCTCAAAACTAGCCTAATTTGGTTACTGTTTTTGTAGAAATGAATATCTACTAAAGAGGAAGGAAGATCTTGTACCAGAGATAGTGGATTAGGACTAAGACGATGGGGATCAGTTCCTAACTTGGCAGACTTCCTGTGTGCCCTTGACCAAATCATAGCATCTTTGTTCAGTTTTTCCCCTCATTTGTGATGTGGGGTTAATAATGCTTCCTTTAACAATAGAAATGTAGGACTAGAAGGGATCTCAAGGTTATCTAGTCCATTCCCCCTGCATGGAGGCAGGATTAAGTAATCCTTTGTGATGTCTAGTTAGATTGTAAACTCTTCAGGGCATAAATTGTCTTTTTTGCTGTATGTGTGTACAGCTCCTAGCACAATCAGTCCTTGGTTTTTACTCTTACTAATAAACCCCCCGTCTCATTGACTTGAAGACTGTCTCCCCCCAATGCCCAAGTTGAGATCTATTGTGGAACTTCATTGCAAAGACCCCTGCCAGGGTCATTTGATAAATTGTGGTGGGTTTTATTTTTTATATAATAAAAATAATGAATGAGTCTGGTAAATAATCCTGAAAGGTGAATCGGTGGCCAAACATTTGCCACTGAGCACTTTTGAAGCAATAATCTGTTGTTGAGAGGAAAAAGTATCATCATCTTGGGCTTTCATTGGGATACAGTCCCAGCTGCAAAGGTATCTAGTCTGTGACGACAGAGAACTGCTTGGAAAATTGTGACCTTGTCCTAGAAAATGCCCACCCCTCCAAAAATCAAAACCAGTCAGTGAAAGCTGATTTCCAGTAATCAGAGATGGTGAAACAAACCCCAGGAGAAGTCTAGGTAATCCATTAAAATGGAAAGCTACTTGATGTTTAGTATAGCCAGCAGTTAAACTGGTAGAGCAATAATGGTTGACTGCTCTAGAGAGAGAAAGATGTTCAATCTAGAAATTGAAGAATCTGCAAAGTACAAGTTGACTTCCATTTTGTTTATGGGTTTTGGCGTGCTAACAAAACCAAACAAACCTATTGGAAGTACTTGCAACTACCTTTTTCCCATCCAGAAAATAAGTATTAAATGCCCCCCCCAAAAAACCCCACAAATTGAGTTGATATGCAAACTTTTCAGACACACTCCTTTTTAGTTTTTTTTATTGAGAACCTTTCATGAATACCCCCTCTTCAACAATGCACCTAAAACACATTTTGATGTGTAAAAGCTCAAGAAGAGTGGGTAACATGATAAAAGTGAAAGCTTGAAGGCAATGACATCTAAAGAGAGTCTGTCTGAAGATCCTGAAATCAGACAGAATAAAAAGAAGGCTAAAATGACAAACATGTTTGATCTTATGTACTTAAACAGAAAATCATTTCTGAGCCTTATCTTATCGTATGAAAGAGCAGATCAGAATCTTGGATTTAAATTCTTGTAGCTATATTCGCTACTGAGCAAATTTAGTTCACTTGCAAGGAGGAAAGCACAAATCCTATGTTTAGGGCATTAGGGGACTTTAGGATCATTCATTCATTAAAACCTCAACTTCTCTGTGTGGTTTTCTTTTAAGTATTTTTTTTTCTTCTTCCAAAAAAAGGCATCCAAGGAAGTTGAGCTCTGCTTTCTGGTGCTTCTGCAAAGGAGGAATTGATTCCTTTAAAGAAATAATTTCTGTTATGACTGTGACTTCAGAAATTAGGTTAGAAATCCCACTGCGTCATTGGACTGCAAGTTCTGGGAGAAAAAACTACTTTGTAAAATGTCTGTAAAAGTGTTCAGGAAAAGGTTGGCGCCTCTGCATGTGAGAAATACTGATGTCCACAAATGAAAGTAGGTAGTGAACTTGGGTGACAAGCTTGTGTGGTCTAGATGCCCAGGCTGCCCTTCAAACTGTGAATACTGTGGTCTGTGCATTTTAGGGGACTGGGTAAGCATATTTGTTTTAAAGTTAGACTCTGATTTGGGTCATTCTTATCTTTTCAGAGCTATATCACCTATCTTTGTCAATCAATGCAATGCTGTCTCCTTTCCTTTCCTGTGCACTGATTCACATTCTGAACGTTTTTTTCATGACTATAAGGCAAAGCCTTTTAATTTTCTTTTTCATATGAGCTCCAAATCTACTAGGATGACACTGGGGAAGTACTCATCCCTCTCCCTGCCAGCTAAGGAAAATTTCCAATTTGCCACAACTTTGATCCAGCAAAGCACTTAAATAGGTGCCAATTCATAAGTACCTGTTGACATCTATGGGGCCATGCATATGAATGAAGTCAGGCATATGTTTTGGTGCTTTGCAGGATCAGGGCCAATAAGCAAGTAAATTTGTCAAACCCACTCGAAAATGAGAGTTTTGCAATTCAGGGAAAGTGCACCTATATAAACTCGCATACATAGACACCCCTTCATGGCTCCACTCCATGTAGCTCTCCTGTATCTTCTCTTCCACTAGGGTGATCAGACAGCAAGTGTGAACAATTGGGACAGGGGGTAGATGGTAATAGGCATCTCTGTAAGATAAAGTCCCAAATCGGAATATCTGGTTACCCTACTTTCCACTGAAAGATAATTTATATGCATCATATTTCTAGCTACCCTGGTCCTAGAGCTCATTTTTGCATTGCCACTTCATTGCAATCAAATCAGGCTAGGTTCTGTCTGTCATTATTGTCCACTCCCTGTAAATTACTTTTCCTTCCCCCTCTTTTTCTTTTAACCAGCACCGAATAATTAGCTCTTTCTTGAGAGAGAGAGTGTTTAGAGAGAATTGCAGCTTGCTTTTGGAGCATGTCACCTGTGTAATGGTGCTGCCCTCTCATCACATACGTGGTTGTTCTTACCAGTCTCTGCCATAACAGTACCCAAGTGAGGCACTGTTGCCATTTTGCAGTAGCAGATGTTGCGTGTTGCACAGCCAAGCGTATTTCAAAGAAGGGTGTGTTGTTTTTTTATAATTGGATTTCTTGAATGTGGCTGCCCTGTGGCATCACCATCTCATGCCTGCTAATGTTAGTGAATGAAAGTCACGTTATTGTGGCCAAGGCTTTGGAGTGGAGCCCGGAACTGGAGCGCGGAGCAGTGGAGCTGCAGGTTTTTGCCTGGAGCTGGAGCAGAGCTGGAACACATCTCCAAAGCCGTTTGTGGCAAAACAACAGTGATGCAAAATCTTGGAGAGCTATCCATTTTTAATCAAGAAATGATGTTCATCCTAACATAGGGAGCACTTCAGAATGCCAAATGATGATATGCCAAAATCCCACAGCCATACTTGATGGGGGCTCCATCCTGAAATAAATCTTTCCTGAACCCCCTTTTTCTGGCCTTCTAACAACCCCCAACCTAGCCAAATTCATCATCAGAAGTAAGCTTTCCACAGACCAGGACCCACCAAATCAAAGTGGCACCAGACCTGCCGTAACAGATGCAAGCCCTGCAGACATATCTTCACTGCTATGGTGCTCAATCCCCCCACCACATACCTTTCAAAATCCATGAGGTCTACCCGCGCCTATCATAACCTGTGGTGTACCTCACCTCATCCAGTGCACTGAGCGCCCGCAATAACAACTAGGTGAGTGAAACTAGACAATCACTGTGCTTTCAAATGAACTTGCACAGAAAAAATGATTAAAAGCAAAAAACACCATCTCGCCTATGGGCAAACACTTTTCACGAAAAGATCACTCCATATCTGAGCTCCCAGCCCTCATCCTCAAAGAAAACCTGCCCAACACCTTCAGTGCATGAGCCTGGGAGCCTAAATCCATAAATTTTGCTAGGCACTAAAGATCAAGGTCTTAATAAAGACACTGGATTTATGACTGGTTTCAACAATCTGTAATCCACTAACCTCCTTCTTTTGACCCATGACTGCAGAGGTGTTAACAGGCCCCATCCCTTTTAACACTGTCTTACGATATATGTTAACTCCATATGCTAAACAATCTGTTCCACTTTGCATTTAACTGTGACGCTCTGAGTACACTTCCTAGACCTCCCAGAAGAATGCTGTTTAAGCTTGAAAGCTTCTCTCTTTCACCAACAGAAGTTGGTCCAATAAAAGATATTACCTCACCCACCTTTGTCTCTCTCTGAGGTGTTATTGCCTCTTTGTAAAAGTAGCAGAAGCTTCTGGAGAGAGAGGTTGGCTTGTTTTGCGTAATATAAATACACACTGGTTCTGGATTATTGAAAAGCAAGAGGAATATAAGGCGAACTAATGGCAGATGTGTTGTCACAGCACAGCTGGGGGACTGCATCAGTTGAATTGCATGAACGCAGCTAAAACGACAATAAATGCTTTTCTAATATTAATTTCCTCTTTATTTGCTGTAACACAAGGATAGCGTTTGATTGCAAGAGAGGTGGTCCATGAAAACTTGCTGTAAGCCTACCTGAAGTCACCTTCAAATGAGCTTTTATTCAATTGAAGAGGTCGGGGGAAAGAAGGGGCAGGAGAAACTGCAGATCATACTTAGGGCAGGTCTACATTCGGTTCATCTGTGCCCCGATAACAGGTCTGACACTCTGTGCCGATGGGCAAGTGCTCTCCCAATGGCAGAATTACTCCACCTCCACGAGAGGCGGAAGCTATGTCAGCAGAAGAGCGTATCCCACCAGCAGAGGGCTGGTGTGGACAACACTTAGGTCGCGGTAACTTGCATTGCTCAGGAGAGTGTCATTTTTCAGAGCCCCGAGCGATGTAAATTAGATGGACTTAAGCGGTATTGTAGACTTGCCCTTCAGGAACAGGATTATTTCATTCCAATGGAACTATTGTTGTGTTGCCATTACAAAGAATGGAGTGTGTACATCTTTAATGCTCCTGTGAATGACATAGGACTGTAAGAGCACAAGAAACTATAGAGGTGTCTGTCGCTATAAAGCAGGTTCAGCAATGACAGTAATAATGCAAGTTTCTGCACAGCATCTTGTCAGCATGCCTGGAGGGTCAATCTCCATATCAACGTAGTACCAATCCCAGGCTCCTCTGCTGGGTATTAACAGAGATTCCTGTTGGGATGGAGGGGCTTGGGTTTTTATTGGGTGATTAAGAACAGTGCTGAGATTAATCCAGGTGCTTTACGCTGGCCACTGAACTATGTGTATGTGTGTAAGTAAAATAGCATATTCTGTTTCTACTAATTTAAGCTAGGTTAAAACCAGTAACCTAGCATCTGAAGAAGTGAGGGCTTATGCCCAAATAAATCTGTTAGTCTTTAAGGTGCCACCAGATTTGTTGTTGTTGTTGTTGTTGTTGTTTTTTCTGGGTACAGACTAACGCAGCTACCCCCTGCTACTAGCAATGAAAGGCTCTGCACCTCGTTTCTAATCCACTGAACCATGTAGTTACTACGGTGACCAGATGTCCCAATATTAGAGGCTTTGTCTTATATGCACAACTATATCCCCATAGCTCTGGAAAAAAGTGTCTCAGTTTTTCACACTTGCTATATGGTCACCCTATCTAGTACTCCCATAACAAACTTGTAAAAAATAGGTGGTGGATCAAGCTAAGATATGTCTATATAAGGCACCTCTCACCTCCAAGTGCCAAACACAAAGTAACGGAGTGAACGAAAGGTCCAGCCTAGTGCAATGAAATATGCTGAAATAAAGTGAGAGGAGAGAGGCAGCATTAGACATGTTCAGTGTAGTTTGGGGCCTTGTGAGCTATTTAAAATGGATCACTGTTCTGTAGTGAGAAGCAGTCGTTCTATTACTTCAGAGAACATATATTTCTTTAATGTAACTTCAGAGATTTTGATGCATAAAGCTACATTTGAATGTACCTCATTTGCAGTTAATTTGCTAATTCATATTGGTTGTTCTTTCTAATCTCCATCACAGCATAAACCCCTTTCATGCTCTGTTTTTTGAGAAACTGCAGCCTTTTATTTTGTAGATAATGTTCTTGCTCCCTAATAAATTGATATATAAATACATACATATATGGTCTCTTCTCTGTGCCCCACTCCCAGTGATGTAGGAAAATAAAATTGAAGAAGGTGGGATATTTTTATTCACCTTTCAAGTTTATCAAACTAGTTATGTGCACAACTGCAACAGACTTTGCTTATATATCCACTCTTCCAAGAATCCCCAACCCTGTAATGTGACCTGTTAGCATGATACCTTGTGCCAGTGCAGAGCTCCTATACACTTCAGCCCACACTAGCAGACAGCCCTAAGGCAGCAGTTTGGAGGTGCTTCCTGGGGTGGGAAGACAGTGCTGTTCTTAGGACAGGCAGTGGTATTGGCTACTGGATAGAGCACTAAACAAGGGTGCTGGAGTCCTGCATTCTATTCTGGGCTCAGCCACTGACCTACCGGGCAATCTTGGGCAAGTTACTTCTCCTTTCTGTGTCTGCTTCTCCATGTGTAAAATGAGGATGATACTGGCCTCTTTTGGTAAAGTGGCTTGAGATTCATGGATGAAAAGCATTATTATTGGTTTGAGTTTTGTCTTAAGCTTCTTTTTTTTCAGATACCTTCCCCTAACCCCACCTTCTCCATATTCCAAAATTACAGTTTCAGTATTCCATCCCACCAACACGGGCACACCAGGTTAATGCTATGCATGTGAGCCCTCAGGGTTACACAGGTGCAGATGTCTTTCTGGGTTTCTCTTCTGTGTAACTTTTTTACACAACAGTTTCCCTTGAATTTTGTCAGAATTCAGACAACTTCGCTCTCCCTCTGCTAAGGCCTGGTCCAAAGCCTGTTAGGGGTATCTTTACGTTGACTTCAGTGGGCTGTGAGACAGGCCTTTACTGAGGCGTCTATAGCCAAAGAAGAAATGCTGAGGTGAAAGTAGGAATAAACATGAGAGCTGAGGGGTTGGGGAGAGATGGGAAGACTGCTCAGGAGCTGCAGGGAAGGATGTTCTTACCCCACTGGTTGCTCATCTAGCATTGGCTTCATTCCTCTCCCGCTATCTAATCCAGCAAAGGGGAGGGGAAAGGATGTAGAGAATCTTATAAGGAAACTGGAGCAACTCTCTGAAGGGCCATGGAGACAAGGAGCCAGATTCTATGACTAACCTCTAGGGAGGTACAGTGCCAACAAGTGCCTCCCTTTGACCCTGCTAGCTCTGGGAAGCAGGGGGTGTGGGGAGGAATTCAGGGGATCCTAGCTGGGATCCAAGCACCCTGAACCCCCAGAAGGACTCAGTGGAGGGGTCCTGACTGTGCCTGCAAGCTCTGCTGTAACCTGTGTTCCTGTTGTCCAATAAACCTTCTGTTTTACTGGCTGGATCACAAGCACTGGGGTCCAGGGAAGAGGGTGCCAGGCAGACTCCTGAACACTTAGGTGGCAGCGGCGGGAGAACTGCCACCCCTGTGGACGGGCTTCCTGCAGTAAGTAACTGGGGAGCAGTAAAACGAAGGGTGATTAATCCTGGAGTGTGTCCCAGTGAGAAGGACTTTGGCAGTGAACAGGGTCCCCCGGGGATTGCAGCGAAGCCAGTCCCAGGGCGGACGGAGTCTGCAGCTCGCCTGGCAGAGAGGTGGTACTCAAGAAAGGGCCTGGTGCACTAGGGGTCCCCGGAACGGTGGGAGCGGCGAGCACCCGACCTGTGAGTGGCAGCAGAGATGTACGCTAAGCGGCGCAAGTGTGACCTGCTTGGAAGCTGTCAAGCAGAGGGGGCTGCGCAACAGGGAGACTGACGAAGGGACCAGCTGATTGCCCAGCTGGAGAGGGAGACCGGAACCCTGTCTCTGAGGAAGCACCAGGCAGATGCAGCAGCGCAGTCACCGGTCTGTCCCCCGCGGGAGTGGGTCAGACGCGGATGAGGGCTTTCCAGACGCTCACCTCCCTAGCCTAGAGGAGGGCGGGAGAGCCCCAGCGAATTGCCGAAGGCACCGTACCCCCCGGCCGGCGGGGATCTGGCAGCGAAGGCTCACCCCCCACAGGGGATCTCCCGGCCGCTCGACAGCGTGGAGCAGCCGTGGCTGCGAAGAGGAAAGGAAGTTGAGACGGAAGGAGCTTGAGTTAAAGAGCGAAGAGGCTGGAGAGAAGGTGAACCAGCGAAACTGAGGGAACCAGTGTCAGCGTAGCTGAGGAAGACAGGGAACAGCGGTAAAACATGAGCTGAGGAGAAGGAGAAAACAGCGTAACACGAGCTGGAGCTGGCCCAGCTGAGGAGCCGTGAGGCCCCGGCTGCGGTGAGTGAGGGGACCAAGCCTACACCGAACTTGCTGATAGCGCTTGCTGCCCGGTAAGGAGGGGGAGGACCATAGATACCTTCCTGACGCCTTTGGAATGCCTCGAGCTGGCAGGGTTGGCCCTGCAGACAGGATCGGCAGTTCTCACCCCTTATTGGACTCCACGGCCGTGGAGATGTTACAGCGCGACTGAAAGGGCGGTAGGCGGGACTACGAACTGTTCAAAACGGCCCTGCTCCATGAGTTTGGCTGGGAGGGGTCCTGACTGTGCCTGCAAGCTCTGCTGTAACCTGTGTTCCTGTTGTCCAATAAACCTTCTGTTTTACTGGCTGGATAAAAGTCACTGTGGGTCCCAGGAAGAGGGGTGCAGGGCCAGACTCCGTGACAGGGGGGAAGCTTTGCGTGGCTGGCTCTAGGCTGCTCTTTAGTCCAGGATAGGTAGAATTCAATGCATGCCAGGCTCACTCTTGGCGTGCTGTCACCATGCCTTAATGGGTCAGAGCTGAGGATGAACTGCTGAGCCATAGGCAGGGCCAGCTTTAGGAAGTGCGGGACCCAATTTGAACAGTTTTGACAGGGCCCCTGCAGGGATGACTTAAAAAAAAAAACAAAACAAAACAAACAAAACCACGTCGGGCTTGTACTCACCGGGCGGTGCTCTTAGTCTTTGACGGCACTTCGGCGACGGGTCCTTTACTCACTCCAGGTCTTCAGCGGCACTGAAGCACCTGCCGTAGAAGTGCCGCCGAAGACCCGGAGCGCCACCAGGTGAGTAAAAATTAAAAAGGCGCCTCTAGCCAGGGAAGGCATTCTCATTAGGCATGGGGCCCGATTCGGGGGAACTGATGGATTTGGCCTTAAGCCAGCCCTGGCCATAGGGAAGACTCACCCCAAATTGGTGGTTATTCTATCATTTGATATACCAAGCCAGAAACAAAGGTAAAGTTCAGTCTCATCGCACTTGTTAAGAAGAAATCCAAACTGCAGTCCCCTTAGGCATCCCAGCCTTGTTTTACCACTCAGAAGTTAGACTCTATGATGAGGGGTTACTGAAAACGAATTCCATCAAATAAGAGTTCTTCTAATCTCAAAAGATCAGCCACATACCCAGGCAGTGGTGGTGCAAGTAGAAACCCTTTCTTGCTGGTTCTGCACTCATGGGAAGGACACAATCGAGGGCATGTGACCCTCCATGTGACTTCTCCCCAGCCTGGGGCCCCCACACTCTCCTCCATCCCCTCCAACATCTCCCTTTTACAACTGCCTCTGTTTAAACTAATGCAGTTGTACTTCCAGGTGTCACTGAGGATCCAACAGTACCCCATATTGTCTTTCTTTCATTTAAGAAGTTTTCAATCACCCCACTTTCCCTTAACACACAATCAGTGCCTTCCTTATGTCGAAACTGAGCTGCTGCCAGCTTGCCTCTATCTAAGTATTTCTCTCCACCAGGCACTAGCAAAGCAAAGATGCTGCACCATCTGGGTTTGATGGAAAAGAGGTCTAGAACTGTGTGTGCCATGTACATCTTGATAGAACTACAGTCCAAATTATTTTTCCTCAGCATGACATACAGGAGGGGCAATCAAAAGCAGCTTGGCATGAGAACTGTCTCTGGACAGATAAGTCATTGATCAAAATCACATTCTCTGATCTCTTGGAGCCTTTCCCCATTGCTCTCCATATGTCAAAGCCTGTTCCCATTGAACTCCTTTTGATTTCAAAGAGCAAAATCACTCAAGCAAGGGCTGTGTTGCTTATACCACAGGTATCAAAGGCTGCTGACTCGTGAGAAAGTCAACAGAGATCTGATCTTTGCTTGCTGATTTCTCCCTTGCAATGGACAATGAGGCTACAACAGTCTCCGTACCATATCCAACTTATAAGTCTATCTGCAAAGAATCAAGGAACCATGAAGGTTCCAGATTACCTTAAAATCCTCAGTCCCTTGGTTAGAATGCTCCCATTAGTATATCTTCATAGTCCAAAGGCCAGAGCAGGAAAGAGGCAAAATGGAGATGTTTCTAGGCTAGGGCCTTTTAGCTTCCGCCAAGTGCTCAGTAAAGGGAAATCTGTTCTTACTGTGAAAGATGGTGTTTGGAGTCACATGGGCAAGTTACATGTCAATCACCCCCACCCATATTCTAGTTAGAACATTCACAAAAAGTCCATTAAGTGTAGAAAGGCGTTTTCCAGGGTCCATTGTGAGCTAAGCGTTCCTGAATGAGCCATTCAGCTTGACTTGTCCCTTCACGTGCTGGCTAAATACCCTGTGGACATTCTCACAGGAACAAACGTAGTAAACATAGCTAATACTCATGACTTTAGATACTAAGATGAATATACATGCATATAAATAGCATAATCATAAGTACCAGTTATTTCACCTACATGACTATTCCCAAAAGAGATTCTGAAAAATCACACCATGTACCTGAGACCTATGTGCGAGCACCATGCCCCGCTGGAGTTTTGTTATCTGTTATGTAACAACAGAGATGGAGCCAGTGACATGACTCCATTTAGCTTAAAAGAGCAAGGTTAATTTTTAGCTGTTCAGGTGTGACTGCACCTTTAGTCCCATTTCTGTTGTTGGTGTAGCAGTGATGGGTACTGAGAGTTGTTAATTTAAGGACTTGAGAGCCAATGGGCTCAGGTTCTACAGCATATGCTATACTTTTTAATGTTCGTGAGCCTGGTATGTGTTGAGATGGTTTAACCTCAGGTTTTTAGGTTTGCAAATCTGTGAACCTCTGCTTCTTTGAGAGATTATCATTTATTTATGTTTTGATATTCTTTTTTATTCATTCATAATGTGGGAGGGTAGCCTCTCCGCCCTCTGCTCATGAGGTTATGTATGTGTCTTGTAGCACTTTTCTGAACACCAGTTGGAAGGAATTATTTTCAGCAGGTGTGGACTCATTCTTTTTTTTTTTTTTTTTTTCTTTTAGAAGGCATGTAATATTTTCAGGTTCACAATAATTAACACAGAAAACAATTGGGGCTGTTAATTTTCTATGGAATTTGAAGAAAGTTTAAATTGAGCTATATTTTCCAGTACAGTGATGAAATGGGTGTTTGTATGTACAAAAACAGTAAAGAGTCCTGTGGCACCTTATAGACTAACAGACATATTGGAGCATGAACATTCGTAGGTGAATACTCACTTCGTCGGATGCATGTAGTGGAAAATTGCCTCTGGAAATTTCCACTACATGCATCCGAAGTGGGTATTCACCCATGAAAGCTCATGCTCCAATATGTCTGTTAGTCTATAAGGTGCCACAGGATGCTGCTGTTTTTACAAATCCAGACTAACATGGTTACCCCTCTGATACTTATATATACAAACATCAACCTGCTTAACTACTCACTTCCCCACCCCCAAAATGTAGTATTTCAGTCTGTTTATATGGAATATGGGAGTTGGATGAGGATACATTTCAGCATATGTTTGACTTATTAAAAGACAAATTTTAAGGAGAACTGTATCCTAAACTGCTATATGGTATTGTATTGTACCTAAACATTGCATTTCAATGGGGGATTCAACTTCCTTTATAGGAACAGACTCCTGAAACTCTTACCAGTTCACAAAAGTCATCCATAATCATGCAAATAGTCCCATTGTCTTCAATGGGATTGATCAAATGATTGAAGGTTTACACAATAAGGTTCCATGTTTGTAAATTGTTCTGGACAAAACTGACAATGTCTGAGCAGTCAGATCAGAAGGAGCTTCATTCCAATAAAGGTGGGCAAATGTGTGATAAGTCTTAAATCTGTTGCTAAGATGAGGAACATATTTTCAGCGAAGTTATTGGCAGATTCTTGAGACAGCTGGTGTAAGGTCGTCTGTGTCCAGCATTATAATCTTCACTTATAGTTCTCTCACCCACAAAGCTGGAAAATGAGGCATTTGTTTTCTTTGTTTTGCTGCTCCAGTTCCAGTTAGCAAAATGCATGTTAGAATTCTTCTTTACAGCCAAACTAGTCTATGTACACTGGGGACATTACCTGATTCCCATCAGATTGCAGAACTGGGCTGACATCAGAATCCAAACATCCTCTGGTCAGTGGAAGCAGAGGCATTCCTCTAATGATTTGGACTTGGTGTGATGCAATATGGATGTCATGGATAATTCAGACCAATGGGGAGAAACAGAATAAAAAACACTGTTTAAACATCTTCTGTCCCCCACAACCCTCCCCTCTGCAATGATAATATGTATTTGATTTCTTTAACCATTTTTAAACTCTCTCCTCTTTCTTTTCTATAATAAATAAACCTTTAGATAAGAGATATTAAAGGAGTGGTAACTGTGTGATTGAGTAAGATCTGAGTTATATATTGAGCTGGGTATATAGCGGATCTTTTGAGATAAGAAAAACTTTTATTTTTCTATTTAGTTAAGATCAGTGGCAACTGGTAGATCTAACAAAGAGTCCTGTGGCACCTTAAAGACTAAACAGATGTATTAGATCATAAGCTGTGTCTGATGAAGTGGGCATTCACCCACGAAAGTTTATGCTCCAAAACGTCTGTTTAGTCTTTAAGGTGCCACAGGACTCTTAGTCTGGATCTGTAAAAAGCAACAAACACGGCTACTCGTCTGATACTTGGTAGATCTAAAACATTTTAAGATTGTTCTGCACTTAAGGCCTGACACATAGTTAGCATGGGAAGTCTGAAGTTTTTGCTCAGCTGCTTAATCTCCAGACAAATTTGTACAAAAAAGCTAATTTCGTAATCATCTTAATTTTAGTTAACTCTAACCCTTTCAACTCTGATTCTACAGTGTTGAAAGTAGGATTTTATACACACAACACTCAAAGGTTTCACGGTCTTCAGTGTTTTACAGCATATTTTGTGCCTTTTTCTTATGTAAAAATCTCCTGAGGCTCTGTTATAATTGGCATTCAGTGATTCATTTTTTAGCCATAATGACTGCTGATGGATGAATTGTATCAAACAAATTATTTATTTCTTTTGTTATCGTCAAAAATGTTGTCCAACTATTTTGCTGTGATAGCGTATTTAAAATCTAGACAGTGATTTAAAGACATCAACTTACAGAGAATCTGCTGTTTAGTTTAAACTGCAGGTGACCCAGGCCCCTTCTGCAGAGGAAGGCAAAAAATGTTGTCCAACTATTTTGCTGTGATAGCATATTTCAGTTTCCCAAGTTCTCTTAAGTGTGTGTGTGCATATGGTGAAAGCTCTACAACATCCGTTTAATTCCTTCCGTGTGTTTACTTACCATTAGTGTAGAATACTGGCCTTCGGGCTACATCCAATTTTAATTTTCTTTAATAACCCTATGAACATATTTCTCTTAACTATGTCAGTAGACTTCAGCAATCTGTGTGTTGTTTTTGTTGTTTTTCAATTCATTTACCTCAATCATTTTCCTGGGAGAAAAAGATCCCTCATTTGTACTTGTCCAAATCCACTTCCTAGGCTCTAGCTGATGTATGTTTGAAGTGCAGTGTATTCATGAAAGAACTGCTTGCTCTTATCTGTTTGGGTATAGGGCAGCAGTTCTATTTAATAAAACCTTTTATACAGAGTGAGGAAGCAATGATTATGTGCTTCAGGCATTCAGTAGATACAGGTTCCATTTCTGATTCAGGCTTCCTGTATGACCTTGGGCAAATCCCTTCATCTCTCAGTTCACCCCTTCATCCCTGTGCCTCAGTTCTCCATCTGTAAAATGGGGGATGATAATCCTTTCTTTGCCTGCTGCTTCTGTTAAGATTGTAAATTCTTGAAGGCAAGGTATGCCTCTTACTACATGTTCAGTTCCTACCACAACAGGGCCTTGATCTTCCCTGGGATCTCCTGGCATTATTGCAATATAAATGGGATTTTTGGTGGCCTGAGCAAAGCAGTGAGAGTATGGGCAATGCTGCCTTGTGCATGTGCTCTGGATTTGGTTTCTATTCCCTGTTTCAAGGCTTTCCGTATGCACCTAGGAGATGTTCCTGGAGCTGTTTGAGGGGTGGAGATAAAGCACTTTAAATGTGCTATTTTTTGTTCTGGATGCAAAGGCTTTCTCCATCTTGGCAAAAGCAACTAATTTATAATATAAATATTGGCAGCTTTCAAGCTTGCCTTTCGCCTCATGCCTGAATGGACAAATGACAGCGAGTGTTTTGAAAGGTTTCCCTGGAAACGCGAGAGGGAATTGTTCATAGACTTTAAGGCCAGAAGGGACCATTGTGAATACATAGTCTGACTACCTGCACATCGCAGGCCCCAGAACTTCACCTCCTCTCCTATAACAGACCCCTCACCTATGGTGAAGTTACTGAAGTTCTCAGACAGTGATTTAAAGACATCAACTTACAGAGAATCCGCCGTTTAGTTTAAACTGCAGGTGACCCAGGCCCCTTCTGCAGAGGAAGGCAAAAAATCCTCAGGCTCCTCTTTGTCTGAATATCTGGATCCTAGCAGCAATACTTGTAACTAGCTTGTATGTGACTGCGCACATGCAAATGCTACATTTATCCATGTCATTCTGAACCAAAACATACACCTCTGCCATTTGAGCTAAGGAAGAAACTGTTGATTTTACATAGCAGGCTCTCATCCAGGGGTGTAGTTGCAGGTGGAAGGGGTAGGGAGAAGTAGGTAAACCTAACTAAACTCCATATCCCCCAATTAAAATGTGCATAAATTCTGTTGACCCTCAACTACACAGTACTACTGTTTTATCCTGTCTGGGAGCAGCCATTAAAAGCAGGTCAACAAGTTTGTTCTCATTGCATTACCATAAGGTGATAGAAATCGTAACTTCCTCCACTAAGTTGACCTATTTCTGTTTTATTTCCAATTACAGAGTCCTACGCCCATCTTCTGTTTATTTAAAATATCCTTTATTATTTGATTACTGTAGAACCTTGATCATCCTCTGTGATCCCATTTTGATCTACAGAACATACCTTGAATGTTACTTGATTGGTTGGGTTTTTTTGCTTTGTTTTGTTTTTTGTTTAGCCACATTTTTTTCCTCTTTGCTTCACAGAAAACCAATGAGACTGGTTCTCCTATCTGTCTGACTATCCCTTCTTCTGTGTTCCCTGTTTGGTGACCCACCCTGATTCCTACTTGCTAGCTAGTGGAGTTCGGAAATACTGGATTGTGTCCTTTTTCTTTTTGGTATTTTAGTGCACTTCCTTTATCCTCTAAATATACGGTTTGGGTCAAAGCCCACGTACCTCATTTCATAAAGACAAATGCAATTTTTTCCGCTATAGAGGTGAATTAGTAACAGAAGAGTGAAATACATCATCTTATATAAACCCCCATTCTACTATGTACAGTACTTAGTGGTTTGCTCTTAGAGCAGATACTTTGTGATTGAGTATTTATATTCTTAATTTGCCTTGAAATATTTTAGATTTTTCCAATCTTCCTTTCAAAAGCCTTTATATTTTTAAATGCTTTCCTGCTTTTCCATACTGTTCTCTTGAGTACATCTTTACAAAACCATATGGGCTTCTTTTGTCAGGAACGGCACTCAGCTTATACTGTAATGATCAGAGTGTATTATTCCCATCTGTGCAGGGTTTGTTTGTTTGTTTGTTTGTTTTCGGTACCTCTAACTTTTTCATAGTAGCTTTTTAGGGGGAGAATTTTTTTCCCCTTTATCATTCCCCGTTCCTCAGTTGCTGAATCTTTAATGCTTTTGAGCTACTACTTAGCCCTTTGGAATCCTCCTGAGTAGAACATTAATTTGCACTCCCTCTTTTAGCTGCTATATCTGGATCACATCTTTAGGCAGCGGCTCTCAGGCTTTTCTTGATGGAGGCACCTTCCCCCTCCACACACACACTTTTGCAGGCAAATGGCCAGTAGGTGACCCTGCTTCATACTATGCCACATGGTCCAAAAGAGTTGCTACCCTCTTTCTTTTAGCAATTTAATTCTCTTCTGGCTTCTCTTTCTCTTCCTGGTAATTTCTTTCTGATCCTCTGCTGCCCAGAAGGCTCTGTGAAGCCTCTTTCGGAATGGAACGGCCACTCGCTGCTAGTTTCACAGGAGCAAAGAGAATATGGAGTTAGCAGGCTGCTGGTCCCTGAGCCTGAAGTCCTGGATGTGTGAGCTGACCCCACTTGCCAGTTGTACTGGGGGAGGTGTGGAAGTAAGCAAAGAAGGTGAGAGGTTTTCAAGGAGCTAGCTGCTCTTCACTTATAACTGTAGGAATGTGGGCAAATCTGGAGTTCAGCATGTGGTTTCCCTGCTCCTACTGCTCCTCTACCCAGCTGTAGCTCCATCCATGAGCAGCCTGTTTTCCTGCCACCCTCCATTCTCTCTCACACATCACATTGTTAAAGAAAATCTACCTCTGCACTTATTGAATCAAATCAGTAATAACTGAATTGCAGACTGATTCCCAGAGCCTGATACTAGCCAACCAGGCCCACTTGTGTCCAGGTGTAATTTCCATAACTTGCAGATTCCTCATGATTCATCCAAATAGTAACCACTCTCCCAAGTTATGGCTGTAGCCAACTTGAAATCTCACTGCTTAGCCTCAGCCCCCAACTGAAGCAAAAGTCCAGCTTCTTGAGTTTGTTGGAATCCCGAAGTCAGGGAAATGCATCTCTCTCCCCCCTGATGAGCTGACCAAAGCAGGGGGGATGACGTGTGTGTTTATTATAACCGTGACTAAGGAAGTGGGATGTCCAGGGCTGCCCAGAGGTGGGGGCAATTGGGGCAATTTGCCCTGGGCCCTGGAGGGGCCCCCCACAAGAGGCTTTTCAGGGGCCCTGGAACAGGGTCTTTCACTCACTCTAGGGACTCCGGAAAACTCTCTCATGGGGTCCGGCCCCCGAAGCTTTTTCCACTCTGGGTCTTCGACGGTGGCAGGTCCTTCCACTCTGGGGCAGAAGGACCCCCCCGCCGCCAAATTACCGCCGAAGTGGGACCCACCGCTGAAGACCCCAGGCCCCCTGAATCCTCTGGATGGCCCTGGGGATGGCTTGGGGAATTGGTTACAGAGTATAAAATTTTACAGTGGCAAGCCACAGATCTGTATCCTGACCCAGACAAAACTTCACTGCCGTCTGACTGGTCTTCGGTGACTCCATGAGTCAAACTGGAGATGGCCCAGTTCCGAGGGGACAATTATCCATCTCGCATCAAAAGAAAACCATTTAACACTAATTGCCAGACTTGTTCTGAGTCTTTACAGAGGGGCCATGGACTTGAATACCCTCTCAACTGATAGGTGTCCCTGAAGGCATGGTGGTTACGGCTTGACTTGTGTTTTCTCCTGCTAGAACTGTTATGCAGACAAAAATAGATGTCTTCAGTTTAATTATTTTTTAAGTGGATGAATGAATCCTGCCTGTGGAATGTGAAGTGTTTTGACCCACCATAGGGATCGCTGTCCACCCCAGGACATAAGGAGGCGCCATGTCTGACCCCCATGACAAACAACACAATGCTCTGGGAGGAAAAATAAAGTTGTCTTTTCAGGGAGCTGGTTCATTACCAAAATCACAATACAATAATGGGGGAAAGTTCCAAGGTGCACTCCTGCCAAGATACCGCCATCCCAAAGGATGGCTTGTCTGCCTTAGGCATACATTACCTGCAGATATTTTGTCTATATGCACCTTTACCTCAGCTCACCAATAATCTCTTCTGTCTTTCCCTTTCTTGACCTGTTGTCCCACGTCTTGACTCAGTTTCTTTGACTATAAGTACTTGGGGCAGGAAACGTGTATTACTCCGTGATTCTAAAGCACCACATAACATTACTGAGCCAATATAAATGATTTATTTTAATGCCAAATGATCACTACTAAGCCTACCCCCGAGGCTGGCTGTACTTGGCGCTCTTTGCACAATCGATCCCACATCCACATTCCTTCCACCTCCTGTACCACCAGTGCAGTGTATGGCGCCTACAGTACCAGCCAAACCCACATAAAACTTTCCAGCATGATCAGCCCCTTTTAATAGGGTGTCTGTGCCAGGTTGTCACACACAGACACGCCTTGCCTGGGATATGTGATACAAATGCAGCTTTTAAAAATAAAACCTCCGAGCGAGCTTCCTTTTTAAATGTTTCATTGCTACTGAATTATTTCCATTGTAGACTTAATAGGACTTTTATTGCTAATTGCCTTAAATACATCTTAATTCTTCCTAATTTTTCTACATATTTTCACAGTGGAATTAAAATGGGATCAAATTGAGCAATTATGTAAATTGCACTCAAGTAGTTTGCATAAAATTTGTTCCCCAGGAAAAAGTAAGTGTGTATTTTATCCACAAACAGTGGTGGTCCTCTATGAGAATTGCTCTAAAGCCCCTCAGTGCTGTTTTCCCTATGTATTGCTGTTCCAAACCAGTACCAGTAATCAGTTTACAACACTTTATATTACTGTAATAGAATTATAATCATCCAATGGACTTCTCAGTCAGTGGAATAGATGGCCGTACGAAGAACTAGATCACTCCCCAATCACTTAGTTTGACCAGGATAAATTCTTACTCTGGCTGTGCCATTGCTGCCAGCCAGCATGTACTGATCTTGCCCAAAGGGAGGAGAAGCACCAGTAAGGAACACACTACAGCAAATTGGACATTTCAGAAGTATCATCAAGATGCACTGTGGTGGTTCTGCCTGCCTGCTGCTCTTACAAAATGAATCTTCTTTGATCAGAAACATTAGAGGGTAAAAATGTCTCTGATAGGAACTGGAAAATGGCTGTAGATATTTGTATAAATAAAATCCCTCCTTTAGCTTAAGAATTTACCCGTATTTTTCGCTCCATAAGACGCACCTGACCATAAGACGCACCTACCGGTAGTTTTTAGAGGAGGAAAACAAGAAAAAAAATATTCTGAATCAAATGTTGTACTAGACCATTTAATAAACTACCGGTATATCAGAATAATATTTCAACCGTGTAAAGTGAACAGCAGTCAACAGTGGCATTAAGAACCATCATCACTGTCATTAACAAATGAAGAGAGACTTTAAGGTTCGAGTACTCTTCTAGTCTTCTGTGAACCCCAAGAACTCATCAGTGCGAGTCCAAATTATGAACCAGGGCTCCAATCCACTACATCACTTTCTTCGCATCTCATATAAATACTGATCTTCTTTCATCCAAGCATTGCTATGCCACATTTTTGAAGAACTGACAACGCATTTCCTCATCACCGCAGTGCCATGTGTTTCACCCATTCACAAACTGAGTGATAGTGCTCTTCATTCGTCCAGTAGGTGTATGATCATGTTACGCAGCCCATCCATTTGTTCCACTCTCTGCAATAAGACCTTAAATGGTTGTTGATGAAACGTCCGAGAGGGTGCACTGCTGGTAAACCTCCAAGAATTACACTAAGATCTCACTCTTGTTAAGCACTTTTGTGTAGTTCGTAAATGTGCTCTAATGGTCAATACTATAAGGCAGTTTGTTTTCAGAGCCCTCCAGGACTTGGAACCAACATTTTCAATCCATCTCTCATTCCATTTTGGTCCATCCATCCTCTCTATAAATGACAACAAAGTCCTCTTGAATCACTTCTTTTGAAATGTTTTTCCATTTTGAAAATTAACATGAGAGTGGCAATTTGCCGTCTCAAAAGCAAGACAACACAACCATGTAATGGTTTCTTTCATTCCGAGGAGGTTTCATGTGGATAGTTTGGACCTTCAGATCAACAGTCCATTAGATGCACAATCAAAGATTAGCGGATCCAGCGCTTCACCAGTGTACATGAGAAAGGATGCCATCGCTCCACACGATCGGTCAGGCTCCCAGCAATTACCGAGAGATGAGCCTTTTTACCTGTTGAAGATGAACCGGTAAAGGAGAGGAGGCAACTGCGTCAGCCGCTAACCAGAGGCCGGTCAAAACATTATAGCCAATACTGCGTTGTCTAGACCAAATTGGGGGCCCAAAAGTGCGCCCTCAAAAATTTTGAGATGTGCAGCGCTGCTGCTGAGGGGCTGTAGTGCCATGCAACAGCACAGCATGCCATCACCATCAAGGTCCCCCGTCGGCGGCCACCGCCGCAGAGCCAGGGCGCCGCCCCGCCGCCGGGATCGGAGCCTACTCCGCGACCGCCACCCATCCCGCGCCCCGGTCAGGGAGCCACTCGCGCACCGAGTCCCAGGCACGCACCCCCGCCGCGGGGTCAGGGAGCGCCGCCGCAACCGGCACACCCCCCCCGGCGTCAGGGAATCCCCGCGACCGCAGCCCAGGTGCCCCCCCCGCCCGGCAGGGAGCGCCGGCGACCGGGCAGCCCAGGCTCCCCCCCCCCCCCCAGGGTCAGGACCCCGCGACCGCACACACACACACCACACACACACACACCCACCCTCCCGGTCAGGGAGCCGCCGCGAACCGGCACACACCCCCTCTCGTCAGGGAGCTGCCAGTTGCTAGGCGACAAGCGGGGAAGCAGCGCGCCGCGGGACAGACCTGATACAGAAACCCAGCAGCCTCCTCTCTGCAGCCTTCCCTCCTCCGTGCCGCAGGATCCGCTTTTCGCCCCTGCACTGGGGACCACACATTCGCTCCATAAGATGCACAGACATTTCCCCTTACTTTTGAGGAGAAAAAAAGTGCGTCTTATGGAGCGAAAAATACGGTATTTTTAAAAAATTACACACATTAGGTGACAGGCTGCCCAAATCTGAATTTTTGCAGTGCACACCCATTCTGTGATGACAGTAGATTTAATAGTGGAGAAAAGTTATAGCAAACTAAGATTTCTGCCCAGTTATGTCAAAGGTAGGCTGCTGATGCCACCTACAGCCAGCCATGTAAATATGTACTGACTGGCTAGGAGACAGCGAGGATGTCCTCAGTGGTTGGAGCCTAGCCTGGGACTTGGGAGGCTAGCATTCAGTTCCTTGCTTCTATCAGACTCCCTTTGTGACCTTGAGTAAGTCACTAGAACTCACTGAAATCAATAGAAGTTAGGTGCCTAAATACCTTTTTGAGGAACGGAGCCTTCATATTTCTGTGCCTCAACTCTCCATCTGTAAAATGGGAATAACAGCATTTCCTGAACATACAGGGGTGTTGTGAGGATGAATGTAACTACAGGATTGCGAGGTGCTCAGATACTATGGTAAGGGGGCTTATACAAGCACCTTTGATTTCAGAGGCGCTGAGCCCCTACAATCCCTGGTGTCATCAAATGAAGTTGTGGGAATTCCTCGTTACGATCTGGGCACTTTTGTTTAGGAGTCTAAATATGGAATTCAAGGCCAAGGCTTATAATAAAGTTGGCAACTTTGGTCTCTGTCAGCCCAGTGTGCCAGCTTTTCGCCTAATCAGCTCACATTAGGCTTGGCAATATCCCAGTTCATGCATGTGGATGCTAATGCCTACTCTGTAAATCTAGGGCTAAGCACAGCAAACTGAACTGATGCATCTAATTGTACAGAAAGTCAAAGTTGGCTTAGTTAAACCAGTGCAACTTATGCGTGTAGACAAACACTTAACAGCTGCTCAGATCTCTCTCTCTGCTGAAGAACATCAAAATTAGTCAACAAAGGAGACAAGCTGTGGGCCACCACCAATGAACTTTCTCTTAGTATATAATAGTCAGTGAAGTCTGGGGCAGGGTGGGAGATCCCAACCCTCATCTTGCTGATCTCCCTCAGGCTAGACCGAAGTCAGGTTGAGCCCTGAATAACTGTCACAGGCCCACCTTAAAATACAGAGAGTAGCTCTGTCTGTGCATACGCTCATTGACAAAATATGGTTGTATCCTTATCTTCCAGGCATCCTCAGTGCTGCAGCATTCTTAGCTTTGCTGCATGCATGCACAGACAGTGCTCTTGTCTATGGTCCTCATGCAGCACAGTAGTATCTCTGGTTTCACCATGAGGGCAGAGACCAAGTGCTCCATGGCCAATAATAAATACACATACATTTACTGAAGGGTTCTTTTGCTTTTTGTATTTATGTGAATTTTTTTTTTAAGAAAAAAAATCACTATTAGAAAAGGACTGTTGACTAAACTGGGGTGGCTGTTGTTTTTTTTTTTTAAATTACCCTACGTGGTAAATGGAAAAGCTTCCAAGGAAAATCTAGGTGCTGCAAAAAGTGGTAATTCAATAGGTGAAATGCTTACATGCAAGACCATACAGTACTGAACACATATCTTACATTGTGCGTCTTTTGAATGAGCCAAACTGTCCCACCTGACCACATGTAGGCATGAAACATCCTTCTGTAACAGCAGAGCTGTTTAAGTCGCTTGTCTTGGCCAAATTCTAGTTCAGGTAACTAAATCCTTCCTATAGAAAGAAAATGCCATAGTTAAAATTGGAAAAGATATGGGGGGGGGGTTATGTTTTGGTTTGTTTTTTGCTCCTTGCCCTTCCGTGAATTGGAATGGAAGAAAAGTGTTTAAAAGCTTCAGCATTTCAGTGGAGGATGCGACTGGCTTTGTTATACTCCTATATAGATGTGGTTGTCATTGTTTTGTTGAATATCACCGAAAATGCAGTCTGTCAAGTTACAGGCAATGTGCCAGAAAACCAGAATTTTTCCTGGGGTCATTTGTATTTTACAATTTAACATGATGCCTGTTTAAAGGACAAGAGCCATTTGTTACATTCCAGGAACACTCTGCCCAGCAACTTAGGCGTTTGTATACAAAAACAGTGCAGCATTGATCCAGTGGGAACAGACCAAGTCACATAAATGATTTAAGAGTCCATTCTTCAGTTGCATAATGCTTTTAGCACCTTACCAGTTCCTTTTCCACATTGCTAATGCTGAGAGTTGTGCTACTTCATCCTATAGAGCATGAAGTGGTTTATGCTTTCAGCATTTTAGAAGTGATAGGATGGCAAAACATCTTTGAAACAGATTGTTTGACATCCGTAAAAGTATGAAACCCATTGTTGGAAAAAAGACTAGCTGAAAAGATGTGTGTGGCATTGGAAGCAACCGAGAGTATTACTCCAGAAGCAAGTATAGGCTGTCAGTATATTAAACCTTAATCAGGATGGCTCAGGCTGATGAAATACCTAAATTTAATGTAGGCAAAAATCCAAGTATAAATGGTTGGTTGGTTTGTTTTTTTAAATGTAGTTGTTACTATAACTGGACACTGGCATAGACTGGCACAGCTGGGGGCTAAACTGTACAAACCTGTCAAAGCAGCTTTGCAGTACCTGTACTCTGACTAATGCAATTCCATGTCATTACAATTACCCTGATCCTGCAATGAGATGCATTTAAATGTACTCCTGCACCTCTGCTGCCTCTAGCATGGCTCAGCACAGCAATACTTCAGCATGAATCTCTTTGCAGGATCCGGGACAGAGACTTGACTCCCAAAAGTGCATTGGGATAGTTGAGAAGCCAGAAAATCCTCCAGAAATGGAATATCACATTTTGAGGAAACCATCGTATTCTCAATGAAAAATGAGCAAGTTAATAGCTACTTTACACCTTGCCTACTCATGGCAACAGGCTCTGGGACCCTCTGAACTCAGGATTCGAACTGGTAGGGAATTTTCTGACAATGTTTTTATCATAAAATGCCAATGAGTTGAAATCACGGGAGATGATGTGGGCTTTTGAAATTGTGGAAACGGCCCATTTAGATATTTTCAAAAACCAAGTTTTGATTTATGGTCGAAACGATTTTGCAATTCAAAATCTTTTTGTGCTCAAGAATTTTGGGACATTTTGATTTTAATCTTTTTAGTATAAACTAACTAAAATTTTAAATGACCCAATCCGGATGGATTGATTTATTGTTTATTGGATTATTGGTTTTTACAAATGTTTAAGATTTTTAATTTTTCATCCTGATTTGAGAGAGGAATTTAAAAAAAAAATCAGTTTTATGGGACAGAAAAAAACATTTTCTGCCTACCTCTAATCAGAATATTACTGTTATTTCTTGACTGCTTAAAATATCAGAAGCTGGTATGAACTAGCATCACGTGGTTACCTGTCAGCAGTTCAGCCACACGTATAACAAGCTATCCTGGGACATTTATGGCTTAGTTACTTACGTCAAGTCTTAAAGCCTTGGGCCTTAGTTCATTTGGCTCAGCTATTGTCTTTACAGGCTTGAGACCCACTGGGTTTTGCATTACTGCCTTGATCCATATCTATTCCATATGCCCAGCCAGGCTACAGAGCCATTTCCTGTCCTTTAGAGATGATGGAGCTTTCTTCTGGCTGATGGTTGAATTGGGTAACAGTGCCTGACGTTGGTTTGACCCTTTACCTCCATCTCACCAGGGTCCTGGGAAGCTGCCAGGTAATGAGCTATCAGGGTACTTAGGATATGCTTGGTGGACACAAATAAAGTATGTCTATCTGAATATACAAATGCATTGTGAGGTATTAGTACCTTGGTGGCTACAGTCATAAATGACTATATAAATTCCATTTCCTTTTGTTATTAGCCCCATTATTGCACATATTAAACTGAACAATGAGCTGCTCATCGTCTTTACAATTCAATTGCATCGTCGCAAAGCAAAACAAAAGGATTTTAAAAAAATCTTTAGGGGTTCTTTTAATGTAAAAATTACAGCCATTTGTGGCAGGGACTTGTCTTAATGGTTGTAAATATGGATATCGCTTGGTGTTTTCAGAAGTGTTCTCTATCATGGCATTACAATTTCTCATCTATAAAACAGATTCTGATCTGACTCTTAACCTGGGGGGAAAGAGCACACTAGAAATCTGGTGAGAGTTAAACTACTTTATGCTGCGCACAGTCATAGGACATAACACAGTTAGGTAATAACATTCGTAGTGCCATTAATAGAAAACACTTTTTGCATCGCACTCTAGAGATTTTTGCATGGAAGTGATGCATTCAGACTGGAGCTGCATGAAGAAAGCCTGGGGCTCAAACACTACCACCATCTCTGTTTAATCGAATGTGCCAAATGCTGAAGGTATAAGGCTTTGGGTGTATAACATATGTTGCCTCATAGGGGTATTCAGGCTGAATGTGAGTTATTGGCTGATTTACTTGCAGTAAATCATTGGAAATAATGCTGTTGCCCATAATACTTAAACAGAATTCTCAGCCTCAGTGAAATATGTGTCAAAACCTCGTACATCATTAACTCAAACAGCCTCATCTAAGAGAATGAAGTACATATTACAAGCAAACTAAAAGCAACTTGATCATACACTAGAGATGGTGAAAAATAACTGAGTTTTTTTTATCCGGACATTTTGAATTAATGTAGTGGGGTTTTTTTTCCCCCTACACATTCCATGGAAACCTTTTAGCATCCTGAAAACTTAAAGACAAATGAAAAATTTCCATGAAAGGTTGTGTTGGTTCAAAACTGAAGGTTTTTTTAACATTTTTTAAAATAAAAATTAATCAGCTCTATCATATAGATAGACTCCTTCTGCCATGATGATAGGTACTTGTATTACATGGTGATGAATGTGGTATTGTTATAGCCATGGGCGCTTAAAAGACAGCCAAACCTCTTAGCAAGTGTTGGAAAAGGGTTAAGTAGATTCTGATGACTCTCACAGACAGGTGGCTCATTATTTACCTGGATATGAGGGAGCTAGAGGTGGCTGCCCAGGGAGAGAGGATCATGGATTGAGCAGTCCTTTAGGAGGACTCCTAGGAACAGACAAGTCTCAGCTGATCTTCTTGTTCTGTTTGTGACTAAAGCCGAACTCCAGAACATTATCTAATATGTGGACTGGATTCTAGAATAAGTTGGGGAAAGCGTCCACTCACATGAACAGATAGGGAAAGTAAACATGCATCTATTCTCTTGTTGTTGTATCTAGTTCTTTTTTCCTCTTGTGTTTTGCAGAAAAAAGCAACATTAACAGGTTTTTTCCCCTTTAAAAGTATTTAAAGCCAGAGTACAGAGATGCACTCCAATTACTGTCCTGGAACTGTACTTCAGTTCTTCCCAGCTTTGCACATATGGTACACTTAGGATGGGGGTGGAAGAAAGTAGTAATTACGCAAACTCCTGAGCTCTACCTTGGTACTTCCTCATTCTAGCCACCATATGCTCAGTGGGCAAAGGACACCTCTCAGCTTCTTTACCACCCCCTCTACCTGTTCTCCCTACCCTCGTATCTAAAAAGTAACCTCAAACTTCTGTCCTCCCACCCCCAACCTCCTCTAATAAAATAATGGTTTACAAATCAGAAACATAAGTGTATTCTCCTCCTACACAATGAATTACCTCTTCAGGAGGGTAAGACTGTGAAGCCTGTGATTAGGCTGATGTGACAGGGTGATAAGTAGGAGAGAAGTTGAGGCAGACATTTTATTTTGGGCATGTGACAACAACAGAGGGCAGTAGCAGTGCAAGGACAGAGGACAGGGAGCTAACGTAAGCATGGCTATAATTCAGAGATGCTCCTTTACCCTGTACTTGGTCTCTGCCATACTCATGGCCTGGCTGCTTTCAGGGTAAAGGGAGCACCCCGTATATTGTTTGATTGTTTTAGTATTGTTTCATGATGGGTTACATATCTTAAGGCCATCTACTCTGTTAAAATTAGCAGCCATGTCTTGTGATGAAAAGCCTTTCTACTCTCTCAATGGAGGTAAATCATTCAAAAATTAAGGCTGGAAGCTGCAGCCGGCCTTTAATTGAATTGTGTGGCATTCTGAATGATAATGCATTGGTCTTCTCTGTAAATCAGGCACAAATTATTATTATACAAGAGGATAAATAGATGGAAATATGAAAATTAATGCTTCTGGAAAACAAATCAAATCTTTCTGCAAATGTATTTACTAGGCATTTCTGCTCATAGACTTCTGTCTTGGAGAGGCTAATTTATGTGAACCTAGACCAAGCCACAGATCTTCTTTTCTTAAACTCCATACCCTGCTTTTCCTGATAGAAGACTCTAAACTTGCCCCATGTATTAAAACCATTACTACAAGCAGTACAGTAGATAGACTGAAACTATTAACCTCTGTGTGAACAAGTAAGGTAGAAGATGGATTATGGAGGATAAAGCTCATGTGTACACACACATATCTTCTGTAATTAGACATCTGGGGGTGGGAAAAACCAAAGATATAGGAAAGAGATTTATGCTCATGTGTTTTGCTGTTTGTAATGAGATCTGAAAGTGGATCTGATCAAGAGATAATATTCTATGTCACGTGGTTTAAGAACAAAAGTAGCAATTATCGACCCTTTTATATGTCAAGGGTCGTTAAACAAAGTATGCACAGTGGCTTTTATAGCAACAAACACTCGTGTCACATTGAAAGACCAGTATTTCAAGTTCAGATCTCCATCTTAATTGCAGTTCACAACACAGGATTACTTTACATGATACATTTGATGCAATCCCTGCCTAATTTATAGGCACTGCTTTGGGGCAAGATTATACAAGAGCAAGGATGGTAGATTTGGTTATTGCTAATTCTTGGAAATGGCAATCCCTCCAAATTACTGTTAGCATTGCTGGCGAATGAAGAGTTAACCTCTGTTCGCTGTACTATATACATGGATACACAGAGAATTTCAATGTACAGCAGTAACTGGTCTTTAACCTAGATCTTCACCTCTATATATTTGAACACTTATTCTCCCCCCCCCCCTCACTTGATAGCTCAGTGGTTTGAGCATTGGCCTGCTAAATCCAGGATTGTGAGTTCAATCCTTGAGGGAGCCACTTAGGGATCTGGGGCAAAAATCTATCTGGGGATTAGTCCTGCTTTGAGCAGGCAGTTGGAGTATATGACCTTCTGAGGTCCCTTACAACCCTGATATTCTATGATAAGCACCTGTGCATGCGCACACACATGCATGCTCTCTCTCTGTGTATATATAAATATCTAAAAGGAGAAAATGGCAGTTCCTGTAGTACTATGTTTTGGTGTGATATCCCACAAATGATTCAGGGTTGAAGTGTGCTATCACAGGGCTTATTTTTAGAATGTTCCTCAAACTGCATTTTGTTAGGATTGTTCAGTTGTTCCATATACTAGGAAAGACATTGGGTCTTTATACTAAATTACATCTACATATGAACAGTCCTATGGAGTTCTCTGCAAGTTTGGACCTTAGATTGCAGGAGGAACCGTAGGTACAGCTAAGCGTGAGCTGAGTGTATGTTCTGTTTTGGAACAAAGCTAATTCTAATATCTGGATTGTGTTTTTGGAGTAAGCTGATGAAGATGCCTGTTCACAGCTACATAAATAGATGGGAAAAGTAAAAATGTGTCTTGTCTCCTCTTTGTAGCCAGCTCTTCTTTCTCATCCATGTTCATTTTGGTCTTTGTGCAAAATTAGTTATTTTATTTTCATTTTTTAAAAATTAGTGGCTTCAATGTGCGTGACTGGAGAGGTATTTTTCACATTGGCTAGCACTTGGGCTAGTAGGTGTAAAGTACATTTTCAGACCATCTCCTGATGATACAACCCTCCTTAGTAAAACCTGGCAAATTAACCATCACCTTGAACGATAAATCTTTTCATTTCTTGTGATGCTAAATTTCACCTGGTTTCATCAGATTTCACAGCTGCCTCCTTCCCTAGTTTAAAAAATAAAATATTTCTCAAAACCTCTGTCTTTTAAATAAAAATGCCTTTGGATAAACACAAACCACTGTAGAACAACGTAGTCCCCCTCCTAAGAACTGGAATACTTTTGCAAAACAGGTAGAACTCTCAAATCCATATTTTCCTATACTTGAGTCTTCTGCACAAATCTGCAGTGGCAGATAGACTTGGAATTCAGAATATATGATGATACAGGGTCTCTTTCTTTCTTGGGTCTTTCTAATGTTTTCTGTTCTGGCTTCTCCCCAAACCTTTTGCTTCAGCATTCTCAGACATTATACTATGTTGGAAATGTGTTCTAATGTAGAAGGAAGGCTGGGGAGAGCTGATCTTTATGTAACATGGTATATGTATTAAAATGAGGGCTCGTGCGGTTGGCCTAGCTGAGATGAATGCCAAAAGTAGGAGTACATCGCAAATTTTGCATTCTGGTATTTTCTTATGACACAGAACTGCAAAGTAAACGGCTAACTATATATACACACTCAGGGCTTGTCGACACTGCGGCGATCGATGCATCGGTGGTCGATTTTAGCGGGTCTAGAGAAGACCCACTAAACTGACGGCCGCTGGCTTTCCTGTCGATTCCTGTACTCCATCTGATCAAGAACAATAAGAGGAGCCGATGGGAGAGCAACCGATTTTATAGGACTATGATAAATCTCGTATCAATTGAGCATCTCCCATCGACATCGCGTAGTGTGGACCCTCCGGTCAGTAGATCTGGGCTATATTGATTTGAGTTACACTATTCACGTAACTCAATTTGCGTAGCTTTGATCGACTTTTCCCTTTAGAGTAGACAAGGCCTTAGTTACTATTTCAGTAAAATGGAGCCTGGTAATAGAAATGCTAGTCCATGGTTACTGATGGAATAGGAGTCTGTAACTGAGCCTCAGGTCTTTTTGATTTTCATAACCATCTGTGCAATTTATGATGTCAATGGAACCTGTCAGCCGAATTATGCAGTATACTTAGTGGACGACCATGCATCATTAACGGTTAATCAAAGACAGGCTGAAGGGATAATCTTATCTACAAATCACTGGCTAAACTTGATGCTATTACATTGCAATATACTTTTCAACTCCCATAACTTTGCCCCTAGCATGGAGTATTAAAACTTTTTTTTTTTTTTCCAGAGTGTCTGAAAAGCGTGCTTCTGGTTTAGTAGACTGACTCTGAATGTGCTGAGCAGCTGTGGCTCCTATTGACTGCAATGGATTTGTGGGTGCTAAGTTCTTACAAAAATGAAGCCACTCTTATTAAAGAGACTAAAGAACGATTTAGGAGCCTAATTTTGGCCACCCACACTTCCTTAACATATTCTTTTTCTCCATTAATCTGCTTAGTAATTAAGCTTCTCCCCTCAGATTCAGTTATAAGACTTAGCCTGATCCTTTGGCCAAAACTTAGGAGATCTGAGATGTTCAGGAAACAACTTTTCTCCCCTATTTTTTTTTCCATCTCATTTCTACACAGTCCTAAACTCCCAAGATACAGCTTTGCCACCTGAAGTGTTTTTGAGTCACAAGGGCTTACAAGAAACTGTTATTTGGTGTCTATTCATGTAAACTCACATCTTATGTTGATTTTCACCTGGTTTAAACAGAAAGAGGAAAATTTTGCCAATTCATGGCTAACTTTAGCAAATCTTTCCATGGCCGTAGGCTGTTGCAGAACCAGAAAAATGGCTCTTGCCTTTTACTCCCCATTGGATATTTTCATATTACAGTGTTGTGCAGGACCAATGAAATTTAGTGGCAATAGTTAGTCAAATGGCCTTTGCATCTATGATACTGGTCTGAATACATTTCTAGCTGGAAAGAAAGACTTAGGTGCAAGTCACTTGTAGAAACAATTGTTACTTGAGAAGATTTCAAAACTGAATCTGAACCTGTGGGCCAGATTCTCTATCTCCCTGTATCTCGTCCCAGTTTTCTGCACCAGTGGAAAGTGAGTACAAAATGCGACCAATTTTGAAGTAGTATCATTTTACATCCCCATTATACTCCACTCTGCACTGGCTGATATGACTTCATAGGATTCAGTGCAATGGAGACTCGAGAGTTCAGGTCCATCCTAGATACAGTGTCAATGTTCTAAACCCCAAGTAAGAATATATATTATCACTTATTGTCTAGACTAACTCATTTCTCCTGGGCATTGTGGAAAGTGTATATCTTTATAGAGAGTCCTGAGTAATAGTGGGCCTGGAAAGAGAGTAACAGTTTTGATGAGTAGCAGCTTGAGTAACTTCCCCCCCCCCCCCTCCAGAGTAGCTTATAGCATATAATTATAGGGTAGTATTCCTTTAAATACTCTGAGCCTTGAGTGACATTCACTGTGTTCTGTGTTTTAGAAACCTCCAAAAACCAGTCAGAGAAGCTAGGCCTTGCATGTTTGTGTATTTAGTGTGCACTTTCCTCTGGGAGCTAATTTTACTAGCATGTTTTCATCGTGTAGTCAGTGAATGACACCGTATAGCTCTCTAGATCTAGAGTGCTGGGCTTTAATTTTTTGCAGATTGCTACCTGTGCATTTTGGGCCAAATCATAGTCTCTCTGAAAATCGGCCATCACCTCTTAAGAAAGCAGGGTATGAATGATGTCATATTTAGCATACAGTTGTGACAGGCTGTACCCCTATGTTTCGCCCTTTTATAGGACTATGATACATCTTGTATCAAGTGTGCCTTGTGAGGTATCATTTGAAAACTCATATTTTGCTGATCATTATTGTCCTGGTAAAATGTGTGGCAACGTTGTATGTAAAGTTATAATGTTCTGCTGTGTGATATCAAAGTAACCACAAACCAGTTCCCCAGAGACAAAAGGCTAGCCAGGCATCAACAAAATCAAATAGACTATTGTGTGGTTAAGTGGCCATTCTTTGGCAGGAACAGCTGGCAGCTCCCATCCACCCATATTTTCTGTCTCCTGAATCTCAGCTGGAGATGATCCTCAAACCATGAGGAAAAACATAAGATGGAAGAACAAAGGCCCCAAATCATCTCTCTCTCATCTCAACTCACAGCATCAACAACCCTTGAAGGACAAAGGAAGCATGATTGGGGAGGGATGCTGGCTGACAAGTCAGCCAATTAGATTGCTATAACCTGTGGTGAGAGAGACTTTTTGCTTTGAATCCACTCTAAAACACAACTACTACCTACCTTAACAAACTACTTCTAATTTCTTGTAACCAATTATGACTTATGCATCATTACTTGTAGTCACCTGAAATCTATCTTTTGTACTTTATGAACTTGTTTTACTGTTTTATCTAAACCAGTGTGTTTGGATTGAAACGTTTGGGAAACTCCATTTTGATATTCACAAATTTTATCTCATTGTCTACTACTAAAATGACGGACTTTATATCGAGTTTGTATAGTCCAGGAGAGAGCTGGGCAATACAAGACATATATTTGGTGGGTGGGGGGGGAGTCTGGAACTAGGAACTTGCTGGTGGTGGTCTGCAGTGTAATACAAGCATGGCCAGCTTATAGCACTCTTGCAGAATAATGGGGTAATTTGCATGCTGGAGGCTGCATGAGAGCAGACCAGGAATGGTAGCTCCCACAGCAAAGCAGTGTAAAGACCACCTCAGGTTAGAAAACTGAGGGGACGCATCTGTTCATCAGTCCAAATTGTACCCTGAGTAAACTACAGGAACATACTCTTGTGACATGTTTTAAACCTTAATAACCCTTTTTGTGAATACATGGACCAGATGCCTCTCAGTAGATTATAACTCTTTTTTTTAAAATTTAGGATGTTCAACTCTCTCCCATAAATGAGGAAACACACTCTTCTGGCTGGCACAATATCTATTAGTGATGTGATTCTTATTTAAATGAAAATAGCTAATGAACAGTCCATATTTGATGGCAGAATAGAATTTAATTGTGGATAAATACATCTAGTTTTCAAAACTCCAGCTCTAACAGCTGGCATAACAAGATATATGCTAAGGTATCATAGCACTGAGTCACGTTTGTAACAGGAATATTTCTGAAGTACTTAAAATCCAATGATACTAGGAACAGTAATTCTAGACTATATACATAAGAGAGAGAAGGAAGTTAAACAAACTTTGGATCTAATCAATCCTTCGTTAGTTGTTTAAAGAAATCTGTTGAAAAGTTCTCTAACTATATTTTTTAACACCAAAATATTTGGTTTGTACTTTTAATCACTTGGCTAAGAACCTACCTGGCAACCTAAAGCCATATTTTGTCTCTTGAGTCATAGCTGAATTTTTTATTTTTTTGGTCTGTGAAATAGTACTGTAGGGACAAACGTACAACAACATGGGGCAAACTAGGTCATTTCAAAACTAGCTCCTGGGCCATGTCTGGATTGTGAATGAGTTCATGATTTTTTTTTTGGTATAAGGATTTACAGTTCTCCCACTGAGATTATGCTTCCTGCTTTAGAGGGATCACATTCACTTAGCCAACAACTGCCTTTAGGCAAGCAGCATATAACTGTGCCCCTGAACAGCACAACATTTAACCTTGTGGGAACTAGTGTGCAGGAAGTGGAGGAGAGGGGAAGAATCTGTTACTCTGTTAGCAAAAAAGATATCACTAATGCTCATGCCACTTTTCTTTTGACTTATTATTCAAGGACCTCATGTTGAAATATTTTGTATATTAGGGTAGCACTTAGGAGCTCCAGTCAGGGCTAGGATCCCATTGGACTAGGTGCTGTGTTAAGAGTTGTGTTGCTGGGTTGTCTTTGCTATTTTAACCCGAGTTAACAACACACCCATTGATTTATTTGTTTTTTGCAGCAAAGAGAGACCCTATGTATCGCAGATACCTAGAAAGGGACTGTTGGGATCAAAGTGGAAGGATTTATCACAGTTCACAAAGGCTTTCATTTTACTACCATCAAGGTGCTTTTGGGGAAAGTTGGTGTTCAATTTATTTTGGAACAACTCAAGCTCATGAGATTTTGCTAGTGCATGTTAGGGAGCCACCTATGATCTCAGCAAACTTGGAAACCCAAATGCAAAATCTTAAGGCATCCTGTAGCTTTGTGAAATACCTCTGGCTATTTTTTTTCCCCTCATCTGTGAATTTATTGATGGTCATCCTATTTTTTTGTCCATTTTTCTTCTCTCACATGCACCATGGTGAAAGGGTTATTGTTAGGCCAAATCTGATAAGGATGTTATCGTCCTCTTCCACAACCACATTGCTAGGGTAAAAGAGACAGGCTTGAGTGCTCAGAACTTTTAGTTTCCCACTGGAAAACTAGGCAATATGCTTTATTTTACAAAGGCCTTTTAAGAGCTGGGAAGTGGAGAAGAAACTTGAAAGAAATTACACTGTATGCTGTATCCTCTGGGAATACAGATGTCAGGCCATGCTGTTCATTGTGACAAAGTTCCTCCTCTACCTTGGTGGGTCCTGCGCTTCTTGGCAGATTTGCTCACCTCAGTGATCTTCTCCACAGTCTGGGTCAACTCCTCCTGTGTCTGATCAGGAGTTGGGAGGTTTGGGGGGAACCCAGGCCCGCCCTCTACTCCGGGTTCCAGCCCAGGGCCCTGTGGATTGCAGCTGTCTATAGTACCTCCTGTAACAGCTGCATGACAGCTACAACTCCCTGGGCTACTTCCCCATGGCCTCCTCCAAACACCTTCTTTATCCTCACCACAGGATCTTCCTCCTGATGTCTAATAATGCTTGTCTCCTAAATCCTCCAGCAGTACACTCTCTCACTCTCAGCTTCTTGCTCCTCACACACCCTCCTTCTCCTCTGGCTCCTCCCTGCCTGACTGGAGTGAGCTCCTTTTTAAACCCAGGTGCCCTGATTAGCCTGCCTTGATTGGCTGCAGGTGTTCTAATTAAAGTAGCTATCTCTGCCTTCTAGACAGGTCTTAATTGGCTCCAGGTGCCTTGATTAACCTGGAGCCACTGCCATTTGGTTACCAGGGTACTGGGGATTTGTTTAGCCTGGGGCTAACATACCTGTTTCTCAGTACTTTACTGTAGCCATCTGGCCTTGCCCCATCACATCATACCTTGCAGTTTTTTCTGGAACAGCCCTTAGGTAATGAAATTCGCTGTTACTCTGGTCATCTGTTACGAAATCTGTTCAGGAACGATCAGCCACAAGGAGGCAAATGATTAAAAGAAATAGCTAGCGGTACTGCAGATCAATACACCAGCAAGACTGTAGGTCAAACACTCAGCCTGATTCTCTTTAACAGTAAAGCACCTTTGCATTGCTTTGGCGCTATAAAGGCACCTTTAAAGTAGCCATAAGTGTAATTTACACATCCTTTAAGGTCTCTTTACACAGGTAAATAAAAATTAGGCTCTTAACACTGTCACAAGAGAAATGCTAAACATTTGGGCCAAATTCAGCCTTTGAATATGCTATTACCAATCCCAGAAACTTTAAACAGGGCTTATTATTATTAGGGCTGATTTTTGGCCCCCAGTGTCAAATGTAGATCAGCATTAGAACTGGCAAGAAAATATCATCCAAAATAAAAGTGTGCAACTCCTGATTTCTCTCTCCTCCCCCTCCCCCTGGGGCTTGTAGGCCTAACAAAATGCACCCTAACTCTTGGGCAGAAAAAGTCCATTGTAATAAGCAAGATTGAGCAACAAAGCAGATTTGTTGTAAACAGCCTGTTGTTAAACAAGCTCCACTCAGAGCTTTGTCTGTGGCAGTCCCTCAAATGGGGTCTTGTTAAACTGATGTGTCAGCGCAAGGAAATTCCAGAAGTAGTAATGAATACGGACTTAAAATGAAAAAAGTGCAAAGCTGCTTTTAACTGCATGGCTTATGAAGGGCTTACTTAACGAATCATGAACTCAGGAGTGTTTCCTATTCATGAGGGCTGCTTGGGTGGCTTCTCCACATAACCCCTGCACAAAAGAAGCAGGCAATTTGCCATTCCCCCCACACTCCACTCCTCACAATACACTTTTAAGCTCTGCAGAGGCCTCACACCTTCTGGGTGGAGATACTGGCTGTGAAAAATCTCAACTATCTCCCCCTCAACTCCCACCTCTAAATTCCAGAGCAGGATTTTGAGAACTCCAAAGATCTGGGTGTTCAACAATAGGCTTTTGGTTAATATTCCCCTCAACATATCCAGATGGTTTGATTTTTGAGGTCTGACCATAAAGATGAATTTGTCTTAGAACAATGCGCTGTTGAAATGGTCTTACTCTTTGTAAAGTATCATTCACACTATGGTGATGTTTTAACATGCAAGAAGACAGATCCCATCCCTGAAGGATTTACAGTCTAACATGGATAGTTCAAAGAAAATAAACGATTGGTCAGAGAGGATGGAGCTTTGGGGGAAGTGGCACTTTCCCTTGAATCAAGTGATTTGTTTGTAGTAGAGTTGGTTGAATTATTGTTGTCTGTACAAAGTGAGGAACATAGGTAAATATAAAGGAAAAGGTTTTTAACAATCAAAAAAAGTTTGAAAACTTTGTTTTGAAAAAATATTATTATTATAATAATGTTTGTGAGCACTCTGTTACTCTTTGGAAGAAGGAGGATATGTTGTTCTCTTTCCCCACAAAACGAATCCATAGTCTAGTTTAAACACAGTCTGGGGAACAACAAGGGGGTTGCAAGTTCTATTCCTGCCACTGACAGGACTTAAAAATTACCAATTATTAAGCAAATCGTTACTCCAATTTTATACAGGGGGGGGAAATGAAGTTTAGCAAGGAAGTGACCTGTCCTTCTGAATGCCTTGATATGGAATGAAGGCTGTATGATTAAACTGGCCTTTTTAAAAAAAGTTAAATTGAGTGCTTTACTTGACCCATTTTCACATCTCACACGGAAGCAACCTGCTTGGAACATAACATCTGTTTTTGAATTTGGGTCCTTTACATGACAGCTCTTCATGCAACAATTGTGTGATCAAGGGAGCTGCTGCACTTCTAATTTTCTCAGAAATGTAACAAAGCATGAGTAGCCTTTGCTCTCGAGATACTGTACATATTCTTTCATGGAGCATGAGCCAAGCAAATGCACACTAATGGCAAACTCTCTATTGTCTATAATGTGAGCCATTCAGACTTGACATAGTTTTTGATTTGTAGAACTAGGTGACACATACAGTTTTTATTACATGTCAAGAAAAACGTAATCAAAATAACAATCTTGCATAGTAACGTGAAGTACTAGTATCTAAGGATGTAGTTGCTAACGTATTGTACATGCAGCTAATTCGAAAGGCTAATATGAACATAGACATTCCAACTTCTAGGATTTACCATTCAAACATACTTGAACTGGCATGAAAAATGCAATAAAATAATTCTTTCAGACAAGTTTAGAGAGAGGTATTCTCAAAAGACAGAATTCTGGCTTCCAGTCACATAAAGCTTACACTTTGTCACTAACACAGTGAAGGAAGGCATGAATGAATTTTATTTCATTGGACCAGTGACTTGGAATACAGATAAGGCAGGGTGAGCGTATAAACCTTTAAATAAATGTTTTAGCACTGCCTGGAAAGGAAGAATGCAATTGATTCCAATCTTTCCTGACAGAAAATCAGTTCTTCTAAAACTCTTGGGGCAACAAATACTAACTAAAACAGTCTGTTCCTAATAAAATACTTAATTACAACAAAATAAAATGTTGTCATTTGTGACTAATAGGCTACAATTAATGCAGTACTTACTTTGCAGTTTAATTGAAATTACATAGCATTCCTACAAATATGGTACAATATGAAATCATTGCTTCATTATAACTTTAAGAAGAGCCTAAGAAAAAATATGAAGTTATGAGATCTTAAAGAGAAATATACAGCAAAATACCAGATGGAAATTAGTGTTATGGATACAAAATATTCTGTTGATCAGAATATTGTAACACATCTTTTTGGTTTAACTGGCATAACCATGAACAGTAATAGATGTTGCTTCATCATGGGCTAGTGATTTCCATAACAATGTTCCCCTTGTGTTTAGTGGGTTGTATTTTAACAGTATAGTTGTCTACATTAAAATCTTGACTTTTTCTCCTTTTGTCTATTGAACCTGAAGACTACTGCAGTCATGATCATTACTATTAAAATCTTTTCCATTTCTGTTTGACAACAAACACTGCCTTATATGTTGAAAGGGTTCACCAGGCAGCACTTCAGAATTAGTGTGTGTGGAGCTTCTATGAGAAAAACCCAAATCCGTTTCATTAATAATTGAGGTACAAATCTAACTTAAATTACTATTTTGAGCATCACTGTCTTTCCAAAACTAAAACCAGCTTGTTAAAATTCACAAGTTAAAATGCAAAATCTGTAGTTTTTTGTGGAGCTGTAATAAATGCAATGGATGCTCTACTCGAAAAATAGACTGTATTAGTCCTCAATGAATAATATGGATTTCAAATAAAATGGAACTTGCAGCAACTTTTAAATCACCTCCAATTTTCATTCACATCACTTCACTTCTCTCATCAAATATTATCCTCCGTCTATTATGCTATTTCCTTAGTCAATATGAAACCAGCTCAAAAGTCAGAATTAGGCCTGGTCTGCACTTAAAACTTATTCCAGTATAGCTCTATCAGTCAGTCGTGTGGCAAAACATACACCCCACAGTGACAAAATACCCAAGATTGAACTATGCCACCTCATTCAGGGCGATGGTGTTGCTACCCTGGCAGAAAACTCTGATGGAGGCTGCATCTCCCCTAGGGGCTATTTTGGCACAAGCTCTCTAGTGTGGACATAGCTTTAGAAATTGACTGGCAACTAACAGAATGAAATTTAATATTCAGTGTTCTAAAACAGGGTAATGTACAAAGCTCAGGTATATCAGACCTATATTCTAAGAGTTGACAAGAGTGGTAATGATCCATGTCATCCTGATCTAGCCAAAGCTAATATCGAGAGGTATTCTCAAAACCTTTCTGCCCCAACTATAGAGCCATGACAGGAAACAGTAACTTTAGAACAATCCACTAGTTATAAATTTAATAGCCAGAAAGGGTGAGTGATCAAAATACATTCCTACAAAAGGAGGCTATTCAATTAAAACAGGTGCACTAATTGTTCCAGTCCCTATGACTTCAATCAGCTAGCTAAAAATAGATGTTGGTTCAATAATTAATCCTCCAAAGCCCATTTACATGTGACTCCTTGAGAGAGGAAACAGTTAAAAATGAATCTAAATTCAAGGACAGTTTCAAGAAGCAACATCCAATTGTCATTTAACATCTTACCTCCAATTTCTTCTAAAGTTAGCTGTCCTAAAATGACTACCATAGAGCAATAGGAAACATACCCTTGCACTATTTAATGATGATGCTTTTATATTCTAGCGCTCTGTCTCAAGTTTTTTGGTTTATACATTGTCCTGGTTCAGAAAATTAACTTAACTGAATTTCTTTCTATAGTTCAATTGCTTGTCAACTATGAAACATTTGCTTTAATGAAGCACTGAGCATCTTCTATAGTTCCCAAGGTTATTTTGAAGTAGTCACAATATTTTCAGTACTATACAGTTCTCTTCTAGATACACATTTCAAATAATAATTCAATGCAAATTAATTTCATCACTCCCAGTGTTGAGATGTACACTGTCTTCATTTCTGAATCTTTGACAGAGTTCTTACCATCCTGCAAAACAAAACAAAAACAAAAAACCACCCTACAACAAAATGCAAATCATCCTTTTCTTTGCTTCTCTGTTCTAGCAGCCATACAGTCTATAACATCTCTATTTTCTCACTGAGAGTTCTGTTTTGTTGATACATGATGTTCTTCAATGGCTACATTTATCCTTTAAGCCCCACACATAAAATCACAATCTGTTAATTAGCTGATAGAAAATGCTGTCTGGATTAGGTATGTGTGCAGGATTCTGTTTACTGAAATAGATTGACTTTCCTCTTAAATGAGCTCATTACAGCTACCATATAACAGGGCAACTTCTGATACAGGTTTTTTTTCCTCTTGTTTATTCCTAATATGGGCCTGTATAGTAAAGTTCAAATCCAGGTCCGTTTGCCAAAATTCAAGGGGTTTTTTGGAACTAGTATTTTTGGTCAAGACCCTTCTCTGCTTTGATTATTGCAGAATCCTGACCCCATTAAAAGGTTTAGTGGGAACAATATTTGGCATTGTATGATTTCCTACTACCATGTATCTTTAAGAAAATGCATCAGGAGCTCAGAACATTCAAAAATCCAAATTGGCTTTTCATTATACCTGATGCAACAGACTGAGTGGAACTAGTCTGAAATCAATTTTGCAGCAATCTGGGTAGCTACTCCTTAAATGGCTCTGCCTCAGTTTGGACCATTAGCAGACCATTATAAATAAAGCATTGGTTAACTGCATGAAAACAAAAGTTAAAAGCATTAAAATGTCAAGTTTATGTACAGGGTGGAATAGATTTATACAGTTATCCAGACTTGCACTTTTGATCTCAGAATAATTGCATAAACGCTGGAGGACTTTAATACGATTGTCCTAAATACTGTCTATAGATTCAGGGAGATGTGGAATTAGACCATTACTGCATTATAATTTTTGATACATATTCCGTGTGGTTCATTAAAAGGCTAAGGGCTTTCTAATGATACTAAGAGGTGCAACTTGACATTGATGCAGAAGAAATGCACTCAAGATACTTAGCCACTGTTTGAAGGCACAATTTTAATATTCCAGCCCCACAAGTGGAATTTCTCTGCATATGCAGGAGTAAAATTAAATTTTTTTAGAAAATAGAAGCGTTACAAAATATCTTATCACAATGATAGTTTCTTGTTACAAGAAAGAAAATTAAATATATTTAATGGTTACAACATGTCCATTGCTACTTTGCATGGCTTCTCCCCACTCTCCGCAAGACCATTAGTGCTATCACAATATCACACGCAGACAACATAACTACCGCCCTTATCAGCTGACTTTTAAACAAAGGCTTCCTATTTCTGAAAATTCCCTGATGCTACAGCTAGTGTTGTAATAAACCTTGAAATCACTTATCTTACGGTAAAAACAAGTTCTTAACAAACAAGAACTTCTTAAAGCTGACAGGACAAACCATGCAAATCTCTCTCAGTGGTTTTCCCAAACAATCCCCCCTTCCACTGTAGATCAGTTTCTATTCCTAACAATTTCATTAAAATCTAGAACTTTTTCTCAATAATTCATCTTCCCATGCAGCTTAGAAATGATGGTCTGCTGTTTCCGGCATTACAGTTGGCTGCTGTGGAGAATTGAAGTGATGAATTAAAAGCAGCTTCAGAAATCTTTTTATTAAAAAGCTTAAAATAACCTTTCATTTAATAGATTATAAAGCCAGAAGGGACCATTAAAGGCCATCTAGTCAGAGCTCCTGTATAACATGCGCCCTAGGACTTACTGGAATTAATTCCTGTTTCAACAAGAGCACATCCTGGAGAAAGTCATCCAATCCTGAGTCCATTTAAGGCGGGCTAGAGTGGGGATTCAGAGTCTAGGTCCTGAGTTCCCTAGGTTGCCAGACTTGCACCCTATTATTGTATTCTCTTATTCTTCACACAGGGTATTTCTTAGCTCCCTTAAAATCCCATCATTTCCCGAGGCTCCTTGCCTAGCTGGTCCCAGTCCTCATCCCAGCTGAGCTCTGTGATAATTAATTGGACAAAAATATTTAAAACAAAACAAACTCATTTTGAGTTTGAGTGGTGGAAAAATCATTGAAAGGGTTTCCCATTTTTTGACAAGCTATGGAGTTCACCAATTTTTTTTTTAAATGTCCATTTTGGAAAACAGCTTTAAAATAGAAATTAAGGGTTTTTTTCCCCCAACTGCCTCTACATTGCATGTATTGAATGGGATAAAAGGAACTCTTAAAGACTCCTTTGCCTAATTATAGAAATGTTTGTAGTAATAAAAAAAGAACTAATTAAAAAACAGAAATGCTTCTCAATAGAATAACTAGACTAATCCCTTGGTCAAACTAGGGTGACCAGATGTCCCAATTTTATAGGGACAGTCCTGATTTTGGGGTCTTTTTCTTATATAGGCTCCTATTATACCCCAGCTCTGTCCCGATTTTTCATATTTGCTGTCTGGTCACCCTAGACTCCACTGTACTTGTCATTGACTTCAGTGGAGATCTCTGACCCACTATTTGTTTCCGTTGATGACCCTGCTGCTAAAATGTTAACTCTGCAGTGGTTTCACAAAGTAACTAACTTGTCTGCACCACTCACCAAATAAAATGAAATTAAGAACAGTTCTAAAATAGTGCCTGGCCTGTAGTTAAAACACCCAGCTATCCCCAGATAAATCTCACTGTCCATCCAGTTCAATTTACTGAGGCCAATGAAAGACCCAAATAAATGCTCAACTATAATTGGGGTTATGAAGCAAGTGTTCCTGTAAGGCAGGGGACTTGTTAGATAAAAAGGACCTGTATAGCTGGAGGGGATGATTCTGAGGACATAACAGACCTGGTAGATTTGTAGTGATGGTTTTGCTCCATAACTCACGTTGACAATCCTTGGCGCATGAAATACCACACTAGTATTCCTATGTTATCCGGAGCACTGAGGGATGCTCTCTCCTCTTTGACTCATGTCAATAAGAATGATCTATAATCTGACCTCTTTCTCTTTAGAATTTGACATTCCTGTCTTAAACTCTTCTTTGCAATTCAGGTCAATATAGCAGCAAACGAGAATCTATCTGCAAAGTCCCAATGTATAGATCTGCCCAATTTATTTCCCCGGACACAGACTGGAACAAATGATGATGTACAAACTGCACCACCTCAGGAGGCACTGTGACTCAGACAGCAACCTCAGAGTTGCAATTCTTCCCCTATTAACTGACTGCTACTACTAGGGAGACCAGATGTCCTGATTTGTACAAGGACAGTCCTGTTATCTGGGGCTTTGTCTTATATAGGTGCCTATTATCTCCCATCCCCTGTCCCAATTTGTCACACTTGCTGCCTGGTCACCCTAGCTGCTATAGACCACCAGTCCATCAACACTGTCCTCCCCTACACTGGCTCAACCCATCTAGCCAGAGAATACAGCGTGAAGCTACAGCTCTTCCCATTCCTTAGCCATTTGCTCCAGGGAGATTAATAGCGCTGCTTAGTTCTAAACACATGGAACTTAATGTCCAGGTAACTTTTGCTGGTATGTAGTCGGAGTTAAAATTAAACCAAGGGCTAGATTCTACTATTAAAGCTATCAGTTCACTTTCAACTCAGCTGAGGTGAGGATGTTCAGAATTTTAGTCTAGGTCACGAGTGAAAAATAATTGTATTCTCATCACAAACTATCGTAACTTTGTTCTTCTTGCTCTTACACCACTACTCATTTGCAATCTGGCAAAGTTAATTGAACTTATGGTGTAATAGGTGAATTAAATTCCTTGCTCTTTGTGTTTCTCTCCTCACTTTCTCTCCACTCACCACACACGCAATCACAGACCACCAATAGATTCCTTTGTTTGGTGCAGTAGTTTGCCTGGGGAGTGCTGAGTTTTTTATCATCCCCGGTTAAAGAATTCTTAGCTTTTGCTGGTCAGATCTGGTTGGGTTGGTGGACTGGGACTCCGGGGGCCTGAGTTGGGAAGCTTGTGGCAGAGCCAGGATTTCGTGTGACCTTGATGAAGTCACTTTTTCCCTCAGTGCTTTAGTTACCATTCTTTAAAAAGAGCGATACTTCCTTTCTCCCAATCTTGTCTATTAAGATAGTGAGAGACATTCACTGATGTTTATAGTGTGTCTGTACCTGATTAGCACAATGGGGCCCTGCCCTTCATGAAGGCTTCTAGACATGACTGTAACAAACAAACTAATGTATAGTACAGAGACACTTTATGGTGTCAATCACACAATACGTTAAATAGACTAATCCTAGAGCTCTGTCCAACTTTAATTATAATTCAAGTATTTTATAGTAATTTCTTCTGCTCTGTTGTTCTTGCATGTATTAAAAAAACCCTAGATAATTCACAAGGATCAAAGCAATAAATATACTGTAACTTACACTCTTGATTGGGTTTTCTTTTATGGAGGGTATGTGGAAAAGGAGCCCTATAAATCACACTAACTGGCTAACACAACTGAGATACTATATACTAAATCAGTAAGGCCTCATTTATTTCTAGTCTTAATTCTAATGTCCCCAAGGACCAAATAAATGTAAAACGTGATTCTACAGTAGTAACAATGTCTGCTCATTGAAAAGTCTTATGACACTGTGAAAGTCTGATTCCAAAGCATGCTGCAGGTGGGTGAGCCATTGCCAATGCTGACAGAGATGATGACAAGTAATGAAGCTCATAAAAGAGGTGGGTTTAACAATGAGAACTGTCCATCTGTCTTTCAGCAGCATTTTCTATTAACTCTTGTTAAATGCTTTTTTAAAAATGTAATTGTATTCAAAACTGGATTTTTGGCAGCTTCCTTTTTCACATAGGATTCACTCTTATGCCATCCTCTCACTGCGGCATGTGTATTATTTGGCTTCCATCCACACACACTTAAACCCTCTTTTGGATTTGTTGAAAGGAAACATGAAAACACTTATTCAGCAATTCTAGTGCCCAGTATCTCTTTCTAAACGTTGGTCACCTTTCACCATGATTAGTGAGCTTTATTTTTTTTTAATTTAAAGAAATAGAACAATACTTTCTGGTTTTCCTATTGTCTCCCTCCCCTTTGCAAATTCCTTCCAGCCCCATCAAGGGCCATATGGTTGCCCCCCTCCGCATTGTATAACTGATTTTACGTCACAGGTCTTCACATGGCATAAATTGTGACAGTTTCATTAACGCTGCGGGTGAAACTTTTAGCCAGACTCTCAACTGGTATAATCAACATATCTTTATGGAAATCAATGGAGTTGTGTTGATCTATGCCAGCTGAGGATCTGACCCATTGAGTTAAGAAGGGGATTGGATCTGAATCTCAATCTTTCTATTCTTTCTATAAAACGTTGTACGTTCCACTCTTGAGTAGTTGTCTACAGTAGTACATTCTGATGTGTTATTTTATCACCACTTTCCACAAGTGTAAATGGCAACACATGGTGCAAGGCAGGGGAGAATTAGGCCCTGTGTGTGCCAATACAAGGTAATAGACTACTACTGTAGCTAAAAAAAACCATGCATGTAGTATATGTATGTAAAACATACTTCCTCTATATTTATGAGTATAGGTATATACGGAGAGAGATGTGAAGTAGGGTACAAATGCCCAGTTTTATGGACAGCAGGGAAAATCTGGCAGCCCAAAGAGGAATGAGACGTGAGTTATGCATCATGAAAGGCAATCTGAAGACAGTCAGAGAGCCAGTTACACAGATTACAAGGTGTCAAGGTTCCTCCCCCACTTTGAACTTTTAAGGTACAAATGTGGGGACCTGCATAAACACCTCTAAGTTTAACTACCAGCTTAGGTCTGGTCTCGCTGCACCATCCAGATTTTTGAGTACCTAGAACACTCTCTTTCCCCCCAAAACCCTCCCCTCCTTGAGTAGCCTGGAGAGACTTCTTCACCAAGTTCCTAGTGAAGACTGATCCAACCCCTTGGATCTTAAAACAAGGAAAAATCAATCAGGTTCTTAAAAAGAAGGCTTTTAATTAAAGAAAGAAAGGTAAAAATCATCTCTGTAAAATCAGGATGGAAAATAACTTTACAGGGTAATCAGATTATAGAGCCCAGAGAAACCCTCTCTAGCCTTAGGTCCAAAGTTACAGCAAACAGAGGTAGAATCCTCTCAGCAAAAAGGAACATTTACAAGTTGAGAAAACCAAAAATAAAACTAACACACCTTCTTACTGTTACTTACAAGTTTGAAATACGAGAGACTGGTTCAGAAAGATTTGAGCCTGGATTGATTTCTGGTCCCTCTTAGTCCCAAGAGTGAACAACCCCCAAAACAAAGAGCACAAACAAAGACTTCCCCCCACCAAGATTTGAAAATATCTTGTCCCCTTATTGGTCCTTTGGGTCAGGTGTCAGCCAGGTTTCCTGAGCTTTTTAACCCTTTACAGGTAAAAGGATTTTGGTGTCTCTGGCCATGAAGGATTTTATAATATTGTACATAGGAGGGGTGTTCCCTTCCCTTTATAGTTATGACACAAGGATTGCATGAGAGAAGGTGCTATGTAGCCTAGTGTGGAGAGACAGGGAAAGATGAGAAGACATCTGATGTTAGGGAACAGCCTAGAGATGGGGTCTGAAAGGAGAGTAAGGCAGAACAGTAGGGTGGAATTTGAAACTAGAGGGTCAACCCATCTCCACATACTCCATCACACTAACTTCTTCTTACATCAAGAAATGGCTGAAACCATCACTTTGGTAAGCCAATGTTAATTGTTACCAACTTCTCACTTTCAAACAGCATGTCCTGTTAGGGAGAGAATTATTTTACTCTCTTGGGGCATTAGCGATATGCTGAAGGCTTGGAAAATAGCACACAAGTATAAAGTTGCTTTAAAATATAGCTGATAATTTTGAAAGACTGCCAACTCAACATTTGACAAGACTTTGAGAACTTTACTCTGCATCTGCAACACTAGTTTGATCAAGAACAATACACTTTGTGATTAAAATTAAAGCCTCAGAACTGTTACCAAAGAAACAAGATATAATCAAGAATTTTTGTGAGAGGTCATATTTTGTCTACTGTAGCTTCTACATTATTTAATAGCCTCTTAAATTAGTTATTGGTTTAAACAAGATATGTCCACATATTAAGATGTGCAAACAAAAAAAATCTGTAGTCCTAAGATAAAACTTGAACATGTGTAATTTTAGCATCGAGTTCCTCCAAAATAATTTTAGAAACCCTAATAGATTTTAACTAGCAGAATTACTTAGAGTTAAGCTAGAACCTTGCTAATCAAAATGGAGACCCCTCAACATGAATATTATAAAAACAATAATTTAATATGTATATTGTGCTGGTACTTAGCACAATGGGGCCTTCAACCTGGTTAGCCACTAAATACTGTACAAACATATGGTAGATACCAGCAGGAGGGGTAAGAAGCTTCAACAAATCCAACTTTTTTTCCTGTGGATGCAATTAGTTGCTGGTCTAAAGCAATTGTTGTCAAACTTTTGTACTGGTGGCCCTTTCACACAGCAAGCCTCTGAGTGCAAGCCCCACTCAATAAATTAAAAACACTTAATATACTGAACACCATTATAAATGCTGGAGACAAAGCAGGGTTTGGGGTGGAGGCTGACAGCTCGTGACCCCTGAGGTAATAATCTCTCAACCCCCTGAGGGGTTGTGACCCCCAGTTTGAGAACCCTGGTCTAAAGGAAACACTCCCTTATCGTTACTTGCTTCTCTTCCCCAGAGCAAACCCAAGTGTAACATTGACACAGCCTAGCTTTTCAGGAGAGGAAGGACAAAAGATTTGTGTGGTTGGTGGTCACTTCATCCCAGAGCCCTTTAAAAGAAGGGGAGGAGGTGAGTACTTGAAGTGTTTTAACATGTGGCTGTTAATTACTGCAGTAGCTAGACCACTATGCACACGCTAAATCAATTGCAGTAGCAACTAGAGGCCCCAGAGTGCTAGGGTGTCATACAAAGGGATAGCAAGCAAGCAAGCGTCCCTGCCCCAAAATACTTACCATCCGAGGCACCAGTCGTAGACTGAGAATGGAGAGACTGCCCATGGTTCTTGGTACAGGATCAGGCCTAAATTAAGATAAAGTGAAAATGGTTTAGAGTTGGATGGTAAATAGGCTTCACACACACACACACACCATAGAAATCTTTGACATTGTCCCACCCCAAAAAACACCCTAAAATGGGAGGCGGGGTTGCTTTTCCAACAAAACAAAGTTTCTGAGGAAAGCAGCCACTCTCTGTGAAAATCTTTGCTTAGTTGAAAATCCATGGAAATTGTTTGACCAGCTGAAGTGTGGATTAAACACATACAAGGGGCTTTGACTGAGAGGGTGAGGGAAACTTTCTGTCTGAACTCAAAATTCAAACTGGGCCAAAGGGAAAGACTTCAGGTCAGGTGGTGTGGCTAGGATAGTTATAATGGACACCCTTAGAATGGTTTATATAGAAACAAAGGAAAATATGTTAAAAGATCACTCTCTAAACGTAAGATCAGTTAAAAAATCAACTGTGGCGTCTGGGGAAACAGGGAGAAAGAAAGATAATGGTTGTGTAACAGTGTGGGTGATAGGACTCCAGAACCTTCCCTTGAGGAAACTGGGAGAAAACCCAATTCATGCTATAAGAGTGAAAGTAAATGGAAGAAAATCCACTTCTCATTATTTTCCATTCCAGCATTTATCCCATACAAGTGTAATGCTCATTGGAGAGATGACCAAAACCACAACTGCCTACTTTACCTGATAGACTACATCTTAAGGGAAGAGCTGTTCAAAATATGAAATGAAACTTTCACAAAAATGTGTGCAACATTTTGACAAAAAATGTTCAATTTCTATTTTAATGTTTTGAACAGCTCTAATTATATGCAAAGCTTTAACCAAGCAAAGAGTGAAATGTACTGACCTGGATAAGCTGCTGCTATTTGGTATAACTTTTGCATCATAATATTATTTACTTCCTGGTCCTGGCCCCATTGCAAAATCCTAGATGTGCTCAAAAGTTGTATTGTCAACTTTTATAAACAAACTGTTTTCAGGAGGAAGTTAATAGGTACACATATCGAGCCTGATGACACCACTTGTGTTATATGATGTAGAAAAGAATATCTATTTTAGAATTCTCCTCAAATAGGTGTGATGTTTGTATCCAGACAAGACAAGTGGGACACTGTAAAATCATTCCAGAACAAAGGACACTCATAAATCTCTATCTGTTCATTTCTTATGGGAACAAATTTATTCCTCTTCCATTTGTCATGATAATCTCAAACCTATCATAAAGGTTCTAAATCTAATGATATTCTCTGTTGTCACATTGTTTTATTTGGTATTGTAATTAGGATGGAATGATTACTTTTTACTGATGCCTTATACCAAAATTCTTCTGTAAACACATAATAAACACTAGGTATGCTTTAATACAATGATCCAGAACCCTGTGAATTTCTCTTAAAGATCCAGATGTTCTTATTGCTTAATTTGCATCGCATTTTATATTCAATTGCCTGTTTCAAGTATATAAAACTACTGCTCTCTCCTTCTCACATGACTTTTTAATGCAATACATAGCAGAAATACCTACTGTGATAGGTTGGATCACAGAAACCCTCTTGGGAGCTGCCACCCGATGTGCCAAGACTATTCTGCCCCTGCCTTCCCTGCTAGCTCGGGACCACAGTACCCTGTCTTTAGGGTGACCCGATGTCCTGATTTTATAGGGACAGTCCTGATTTTTGGGGCTCTTTTTTATATAGGCGCTTATTACCCCCCACGCCCTGTTCTGATTTTTCACTAACTATCTGGTCACCCTACCTGTCTTGCTGAGCCAGACACTCCCGTCTGCTCCAACAAAGACCCAGGGTCTGAATTACTTGCCTCAAGGCTGCATGTTTACCTGAAAGCAGCTAACAGAAGTGTTCTTGTCTTTAACACTCGGATGCCTAACTCCCAATGGGGTCTAAACCCAAATAAATCCGTTTTACCCTGTATAAAACTTAAGTCTCCCACGGGCTTAAATAGATTTTCTTTTTGTGGTGGGAGACCCCCCTGTCCCCTCCTATGCAAAGTCCAGCTCCAAGATGGAGTTTTGGAGTCACCTGGGCAAGTCACATGTCCATGCATGACTGAGTTCTTTATCAGCCAAGTCACATTCCTGGGAAAGCTTAGATGTGTATTGGTGTCTCCAAGTTCATTGTTAGCTTAAATGCTTTTCTGGATTGGACATTTACTGAGAAAAGACTGTTCTCAGGGAGCTGACCAACTGCTTCACTACAGCCTACTTAGAATCAAACAAGTATGCAACCAATATTCATAACTTCGAATACAAAAATGATACACGCATACAAATAGAATTAATACAGTCAGTAGATCATAATATTTATGGAGCTCTGTTACATGGCACCTATAGCATAAAACACATTCTAAGCATATTTCCATAAAGCCTTATGGGAGATACCATCACACCTACCTCAGGGTTTCATTGTTTAAATTAGTATGTTCCATGGGGAAGTGGTAGATTTTTCTCTCCGATACCCAACTATGTCTTGCATAGTATCCAAACAGTTGGAAGAATAGCCTTCTGGCTAATGCAGAAGATACCGAGTCCAGTCACCTCTGGGGTTTTGTTCTGGGCCTGCCACAAAAGTATTGTTGTTATTTTGGTGTGAACCCTATATAAACTCCCAGTGGGCATAACTGAGATGTTTCCTTTGACTTCGATGGAAGATGAATTGTCCTTACCTTGCAGTCCTTTACTCACCAAAGTCATCACTAATGCCATATGTAGTAATGTTACATAGCCACATGCTTTCCCTTTATATTTATTTCATTCTGGTGTGATTTCTCCAAATTTACTCAGAATCTGTAGCAGCACAGCAGTAGTCAGGCAGCTGTAGAATATACGTATAGAATAAATGGAAGTCACCAATTAAGGCCAAGAAGAATTATTAAGATCTACTTTTACTTCCTGCATAACAAAGACCATAGAACTTCTCCCTACTCCCAGCTATTCCAGTACAGAGGTCTGAACTTGACATTGTGTATATATAGAAAGAAATCCTATCCTGATTTTAGAAACCTCAAGAGGTGTGGTAGCTTATCTGGTGAAATCCTGCCTCCACTGAAATCTATGGCTACGGTGACCAGATGTCTCATTTTTAAAGGGACAGTCCCATTTTTTGGGACTTTTTCTTATATAGGCATCTATTACCCCTCCTCCCCCTGTCCCATATATTCACTGTTGCTATCTGGTAACCCTATCTATGGCAAAACTTTAGTTGATTTCAAGGGGACCAGATTTTCACCATCCATCTCTTACTCAGCTGTTCTAATCAATCAACAGTTGCCCAGGAATTCAAAAATGAGCTTGGTCATGTTTATATGAGCTGCAGTCATGCTCACAAGCTGGAGGTCATCTTTAGCTACTATTGCTCCTATCAGAATGAGGTTTTGTTCAAATCTCACCACTTCTGCAATATAACAATAATTCAAACCTCCTCCTGCACCTTAGCTTTCCATTCAGATATGCACACTTCCCACCCCAGTGAATAAAAGGAAATGAACCACTCTCACCAGGAGTACTGACAAGCAAATATCACCAGCATATTATCATTACTATGCCTGCTTCTCCAGCTCTGGTGTTTTGGTAGGTTGTTCTGTTAAATTCCATTCATGGTGTTAATTTCATAGTTTGCCTTTAAAACTAGTTTCAAGGTGAATGAGAGGACAATGAGTCTGAAGCTAAGAATTTTGGGATGTCTTCTTCCCTAAGTCAAGTGCATTCTCAGCCAGATGTTCTGGGATTACAAATGGGCCAGCCAGGAAGCATGGACAGCTCTCAAACTGGCTCACTTATCTAGCCCAAAAAAGCCATTTATCCAGTGATGCTCCTAAAAGGAACAGAAAATAGTAAAACACATTCCTTTTTAGGACCATGCTAAGCCTAAGTTCACTGCATAAATCCATGTAAATCAGTGTTGTAATGATAAGACCAGAGCAAAATGTTATGCTAGCTTGCAGCCATAAATGTTTCAACAGAACTTTAAATAGAAACTATTTCAAGGGCTGACTAATGTAAAACCATCTTCACATCCAGTTATGAGTTGAGCTCTTCTGATTTATGTTTTTTAAAAGCCATTGTTCTCCAACTACAGAAAATTTTTGCAAAGGACACATACAGCTAGATCCATGCTGGCTTCAAGTCTGGACATATCCCCATTGTGTAAGGTTCTAATTGCCAGTAATTAAAAGTAGGTGCAGAACTAGTATAAGACCAAGGAGACCACTTTTATCCTTCCTGTGAATCTGTGCAAGCTGGCACCCAGCACTACAGGTGAAATTCATACATATAACCCTCTGTATAGCAACATTAGTGAATATCTCCACTTCGGTCATGGGATGTGATTGCAGCTCATGTAAACGTAACAGAGCTAGTTTGGGGTCCCAGAACACTAAAGCCACAGTAGCACAGGTGAGCCCCACAACTAATTACCCAGGATTCCAGCCAAGCTTGTACAACCCGTACTGATGCATGCGCTGCTGCAGCTAGACTGTTCTGATAGCTTTAATCCAGCTAGCTCAGATAACTAGGAGGTGTCTACAAGAGCTGCAATCATACCTCCTGATTGCAGTGTAAACATATCTTCAGTCCATTAGCCGAACATCTGCTCCCCTTGTTATTTCCTATCATTTTTGCCAAAACTACACAAGGGGCTTAGGTATGAAATGATCTCAGCACAAAATAGAAATGACTAAGTCTTAACCCCAAAGAGGAGCATGCAAGAACAACAACAGGTGAGTAAGCAAAATGCAGCAACTTCAGCCTGTGTGTTTGGGGAACAAAGTATTAGCTTTGGAACAAATGCAGCTCTTATGTCAGGAACTGGCTCCCCTTGGTTTAAGTCCAAATCCACATGGAAACCTGATTCAGAATGAGGTTAGTTATCAATTCTGAAAAGTAGCTTCAGACTCTGGCCCTGATTTTCAGAGATGAACAGTTCCTATTGTAGACAATGGAAGGTGTTCAGAATTAGAGCTGGTCAGGAATTTTCTGACAAAGGGTTCTTGGCAGAAAATACAGATTCATCAAAACTGAAATGGCTTATGGAAAAAGGTCAGTTTCAATTAAGCTCCTGGTTTGGAAACACAAATTCAAGATGTCACATTTTCAAAACTACAACTTTCATTTTTTGTTTCAAAATTATTGTTTTAGAGCTTTAGTTAATTTATGTTTTTAAAAGCTGAAATTGAAACAAAACATTTTGATTCACTTGATTTTGAATTATTTTGGATCATTGGTTCAAGAAAACTTTTAAGATATTGACTTTGACATGATTTGAGCTGGAACATTTTTTGAAAACTCAAGCTCTCTCAGTACAGCTTTGAAGAAAGTGCACCAGTAATGTTGCATACTGATCTATTTAATGGCAAGTTAGACCCCAAAAAGACTGTTGGGGTATTCACAGCTGTTTCTAGCTTTGTAGTTGTTCTACCTTCTTACTGCATTGAGTCAACTTGTGTAGGAAGAAATGAGAGTTCATACAAGTTTGCACAATTGCAACGCTATCAGAGAGCCATGTTAAACACGACACCTACTTGCATGCCTTATGAAACCAAGATCTATTACAACGATCAGACACTAGGAGTAATTATTACTAACTATAGATAGCTATAAGAAGAATTCAGTGTACTTGCAAATGTTCTCATAGCCCCTTCAACACAGAATTTATTTTCTCTTAATAATCTCAGCTTGTTATATATGAAAAGCTGAACAAGTGATGGTAGGACATAGTTTGTATTTAAAAGAAGCAATTTTGAGCACTGAATCATCAAATTCTCTTGAGTACAACTTTTCAAAAACCTGAACTTTTTTCCCCTTCTTGTTACCATAACTATCAGTATTAAAAGAAAGGCACCCTGCCCCCTCCCTTCCCCCAATGTGTGGTATATTTCTCCAGTCTGCTATTGACAACTCATTAACATACAGGTTATACAACATTCTTTGCCGCCCTTTGATATTCTCATTCTGAGCCATACTCATACTTCTCATTTATGAAGTTAATTTACTGAGGTTAAATGATAGCATATATTTTACAGCAATTTCTCACTGCAAACACAAGACATGTCAGGCCTCCCAGGGAAGAGAGGAACTCATTCTTTCTCACATATGTTGTAAAGGGGATTGCATTGGCATCCCTGCTGATTGCCGGCTTGTGGAAAGAACTCCAATCGGTGGTTAGCCATAACAGCATCCCAGCCGTTTTGAAAACGGCTTATCTAAATAGAGATGTACAGAGGGCAGTTTTCTCCCTAATACTAATGCATTTTCAATTTATGCAATACAAAGTGCATTGGTCTGCAATGTCCCCTGCTACCGATGATTAATAGCCCATACGCTGCAATGGTCTACAAAGAAAAGTGCCAAAGGAAGCAGATGCAGCGGGTTTTATATTATCATGACTGCAACAAACTCATTCAGTGGTGTCAGCTATGACTGCGGGATTCTGATTATGAAATATGATGCGTGTTGAATTTAATGGCTTTCTCTGCCCTTCTGGTGAGTTCACTGCTTTCCAATGTCATTTTGTGTTCTCATCTGAGTGGTAATAAAAGGGAATATCATTGACTGTGCTAGCTCTGTAACCACTGTGTGTTTTACAATAAATTGTGTTTCAGGACCTTTCTACCCGGGAGAGCGTACAGGGCCAGAACGCAATATCCCTAGCTTTGCTATGTGAGTGCTTTCTGTGAGAAGGTAGGAAATTATGCAGGGTTGCCCTTCTGAGGCATTCCTTATGTGAGCAGGACAGTCGGTTTTTTTCTAATGGTTAGGTAGTAAAAGGTCAGTTTGGACCGCAAATAATAAAAAATAAACAGCAGCTACACAGCAGGAATTATTACATTGTGATGACAAGGGGATAAAAAACTGATCAAAATAAAAATTCTAAGAAGCAGCTTAGACATCTGAAACTGCACGACTGGGTGGAAAGTTGGAGGGGATGGAATTGTGACATTTTGGTTCTATACCAGCAATGCAGGTGAGATAATTAACATGTCAGGGCCAGTAGGTAGTTTTAAAAGGAGGTCCGGACCGTAGAGCTGAGGCCTTACCTACATTTTGAAAGGTTTAGCTATAGCGGCAAACCCTTCTAGTGCAGACCCAGCTTAAACCAGCAAAAAAGTACTGAGTGAAATAAGCTATCCCAGAAAAAGTACATTTATGCCCATGTAATTGTGTAAAAAATATATAAATATCATAACACAAATCACAGACATTACTACACTGGCAAAAGTTTATAGCGTAGACCTAGTCTAACCTACTGAGAACAGAGATAGGAAGAAAGGCCTCGAACGGGGTTGCGTGTTTGAGTGGATTCTGATATTTTCACCTTCACTGGTCCAATCTGAAGCACTTGCAATTAATTCCAATCGGATTACAGTGGAAATTCTAGAAGGCTCAGCCATGCACAGAATTGAGTACCTTATTACTGAACAGGGTAGTGCTGACAAGGACGAATAGACAGCAAACCCCTTGAGTCCCTCCGATGAAAGGTAATGCAGAAGTGCAAAGTGTCATAACAAACTCATAAGAACTTCCCACTTCTGTCTATGCTGCAAGCTGTGGCCACTTGGAACTTCATGACAACAGAGGATTGGAACTCAGATTCTCTTGCTCCAAATTCACATCCACTGCTACTTGAGCTGCTTCACCTTGAAACTTAATAGATATTGTAATTACCTGTATAACTTTGGCCCATCTTAGTGTAAGTTAAAAGGCCTTTTTACAAACAATCTAGAAATGGACATGCCTCTTTCAGGATAATACAGGAAAATTTTAACCTTGTTTTCCTTTCTCTCTAGTTGGAATGCCACTGCTATTCTCTATCATATTGTATGTATGACTACTTTAAAAGCTTAGCCTAAAGGACAAATGAGAATTTTCTTTTGTCCTTTCAGACTACACTTCATATATTTTCACATGAAAATGTATTTTAACAAGATTTAAAACCATTATGTTTTATCAAGGCCTTTCCCTCAAGGGGGAATGGAAGCACATTAACGTTTAACATGGTGGCTCTGCCTCTTCCCCCTCTCCCTCATTCCCTTTAAGTTTTTCAGCAAACAATGCACTGTTGAAAGGTAAAAACATCAGCCAGTAATCTCTGATCTGCCACAAACTGAAGTTATGAATTGGGGAAATAAAAGCAGGGCATTGTGGATCCCTTTGGATTTTGCCTTCCCAACTGTGAGTCTTCAAAAGCACTATGAATATTCACTGAGGAAGAGGCAGAAGAAAAAGTCCTAAGAACAAAGCGATGAGCTTGAACATTAGATTGTGCTGCTTCCTTTTAAGCCAGCTGACCTGCTCTTGTGATCCTCTCAGTATGCAGAAGCAAGGAAGGGTCTCTTGAAGGTCTGACGGCAAATAGCCCAGAAATGAAGGCAACAAACTACTTCTGAGGCGCAAAGCACTGCTGCCACTAACTGCTTTCAAAGGTGCTCTATACTTCTCAGAATCAGCAAAAGGAGTGGAGGTTATCTGGAGCCCATAAAGCAGCAGCTATCAATGATGGGCCCTCCCTGGGTATTCTGCTTTAAAAACTGGTCTTTTTTATGAACGCTGAGGCTGGCTTAGTGCTGAGAAGAACCATTTCAAGGGGACATGAAATGCCAAATGCAACCTTGAATGCACAGTGAAAATGAGAGACAGCAAAGCCAAGCCATTAGTGACAAGGGGGTAAATAAAACGCCTTAGTGTTAGCAAAGGCAGATGCAAGTCTCTTCTGGCTGCTAGGGTTCCTAACCAGAATTAAAAATCAACACTTGTAACATTACTGGTTTGGGTGACGTTTCAGCATCCCTTACTCATATCCCAGGATACAAGTGGTGGGTCAGAACCAAGATGAAGTCCTGCCAATGCACTGGAAGTGGGTGGGAGTTGGAGATGCTCTACTTTTTGCAAAGTCTGTTTCAAGGAAGGTTCAAAACTGACTCTGGCCCTGGTCCAGGAAAGATGAAGCAGCTGCTTATGTTCCATTGACTTAAATGGGACTGAAGCACATGTTTAGCTGTAAGCATGTGAGTAATCCGATCCTGGTTCAGCAAAGGAAACAAGCATTTGCTTGTATGCTTTTCTGAACTGAGGTCTCTATTCTGACCCTTGAACCCAGACTTCATTACCAGTCATGCTCAGCATTTTCCACAGCAAGTTGTGACTACCTTGGAATGGACAACCTGGGAGTTTCCCATGCTATTATGCATCATTTCTTAAACCTTTCACTTGTCATATGATAAATCAACACTTGTAATGATCTCATTCCTTTCCAGGGATCATGCAGTTTCAAATTAGCTGAACCTCACTCTCTTCAGACTTCTGCACTGGTCATTCACAAAGACTCACTGATTGTCAACAAGTGCTCATCAGGCTGAGTTAAAACCCATCAGCCCTGATGACACTGTCATACCAGCATTCTGATCAATCTTTAATCTAAAATGCTAGATTATTGTTTTTCTACTTGTTTGTTGAGATATTTTTGGCACCTACCATGTCTGTCCAAGGCATGGTGTTTTCTCTCTCTCTTTTAAGGCTTCACTGGAAAATGAAAGGTTATGGTAGGGTAGAAAGGAATTCCATTTACAGTACTGTAGCTCATCAATCTAAAACAGAACAAAAATATTTCTTCCTTGGAATCTCTATTTACCTTAGATGTTAAACTAAAATTGAAAACCTCATTTAGCAAGACATGTTTATTCTTTAAGCAGTATTCAGAAAGTGATCTCAATTCATAACATTATGGACATAATACTATTAAACATTTATACAACATTTTCACTAGTAGGTGGTTTAGAAAAGTGAATAAGCAGTAGTTACAGCAGAGTGTCAGAGGGAGTTAGAGCTGAAAATAGAACCCATGTCCTTTCCTTCCATCCCACTTCACCTCTGTTGTGACATGGTGCTGTTATAACAGCACCGATTCGTCCACTCCAGCTGGCTGAACTATATTAAAGAGCAGTTTAAACTAAAATGATTATCTCACACACTGCTAAAAATGGTTAAAAGGGCAGCCTAGATAGCTCATAACCAGAGCATGGCAGGGAGGGGAGAAAGATTAATGTACTTGGAGTTTTCCCTTAGTATGCATGGAAGCCAGCACAAAGGCACTAATAATCTCTTCAAGCAGAGTATATTTTCCCTTCAGGATAATAGCTGAAGGATAGAAAGAGAATGTTGATATTATATAGGGACATTATCTCTTTTATATGAAAACTAACAATTTCAGCTCTTTCATGCAGGACTAACTACTTTAATATTACCTGTGTGCTCGCACCTGTGTGTGAGGACAATTTAAAAGTGCCAGCAAAATACACTGCAAGGATTCTCTCTTAAGTCTCCCAGTTTGCACTTAATTTGCTTTATCACATAGGGATAGGAATTAAAGGCCTTCTCCACAGTTTAGGCAGCTTGCCAATACCTATTTTATAGCAATAAAATATGTACAAATTAAGGAATCTCATGTGGAAAATTCATTCAGTAGCCTCAAAAGCCAAATGAATGGTAATTGCCATCACATTGTGTTCAAAGTAATCAAGCAAGATTGGATCATACTTTTAAATGTATGTCTAAATTTTTAAGAACTAAGATAATTATGAATTATGAAAATAACTCAGACAATGCCACAGCAAAGCTGCTGCCTGTGAAACAAGAGGCACATTCTTCGAGGAGCAGAGAGGGAGTCATTTCAGCATCTGCATGGGAATAATCAGACAGTTACTGAGTGCTAGCCTGATCCTGTTTGTTTCTTCTAGCTATCATTTGACATTTGAGGGTGACTTGAAGTGTCAAAAACAGGGAAGCCTTTATATAATATTTACAAATAAGAGTCTATCCTAGCTACAAGAAGCACTGGTAATTCTTTTCAGTTCTTATTCACATGTGCCAATGTAAAATTAATGGATCACAAGCTAAGTATGAGTCGACTGTAAACCAGTTGCAAAAAAAAGCAAAAAAAAAAAAAGCAGCAGCAGCAAACATCATTCTGGGATGTATTACCAGGAGTGTTGTCAGCAAGACATGAGAAGTAATTATTCTGCTCTACTCTGCGCTGATTAGTCCTCCACTGGAGTATTGTGTCCAGTTCTGGGCACCACATTTCAGGAAAGAGATGTGGACAAATTAGAGAGTCCAGAGAAGAGCAACAAAAATGATTAAAGGTCTAGAAAACATGACCTATGAGGGAAGACTGAAAACATTAAGGTTTGTTTAGTCCGGAGAAGAGAAGACTGAGAGGGGACATAAGTTTTCAAGTACATAAAAGGTTGTTACAAGGAGGAGGGAGAAAAATTGTTCTTGTTAACTCCTGAGGATAGGACAAGAAGCAGTGGGCTCAAATTGCAGCAAGGCAATTGAGGTTAGACATAAGGCAAAACTTTCTAACAGTCACCACTGGAATAAATTGCCCAAGGAAGTTGTGGAATCTCCGTCATTGGAGGTTTTTAAGAGCAGATTAGACAAACACCTGTCAGGGATGGCCTAGTCCTAGTCCTGCCTTGAGTGCAGGGGGATGGACTTGATGGCCTCTCGAGGTCCCTTCCAGTCCTATGATTCTACGCCATCTTAGTCCTCTGTTGCTTTTATTGAAACTAAGCTTAATATTCATCTAGCTACACACCACTGAGGAAAATGTACAAATGGGTTCATGTTTCAAGGGTAAAGCTTGAACAGCGCTGAAGCAATATAAACTTTTACTCTTCATACAATGGGTAAATATTACCATATTTGCTCTTTTCTTGTATTATCCCTGGAAATCCTTTTGTTCCAGGAGTCAAGTCAGCAGAACAGAATTGGGTTCACATCAGATCATGTAGAATTAACAAATGAAACTCTACTGAAGTGGAAGAGGCATTTTTTCCCCCATAAATGAAAACAAAACGGTCAGGTACATGTTGCATTGAGACTATATCTTTTAGTATTAAATAAAATACCTTGATAAAACTTGGATTTGAAAAAGCCAAACCTGAATGAATAACCAATTTTTTTAATCCAATATTCTAACTTTTCAACACATCTGTGATAAATTAAAATCATTAACTATAGTATTAAACAGGTACTTCTGTCCCTAACCAAGGTGTAGTGGGAATCAGTTAATATACGTGTGAATGCTTTCAGATTTATCAGAAGAATTTATATATATGCATTATATGAAGGCAACCATACAGAGAGATCGCAATCATAGATTCCCTGTTGGACTAGAGAGATGCATAGCAGGATAGGACAACTCGAGCAGTATGCAATAGTGTACATTAAACTTAATAGAACATGAGACTTGAGTCCTGTTTTGCTGTTAATTACTGTATAGATTCTTAACTACTAGGAAAAGGCTTCCAGCCAAAAGTTCCCTCCTGTTTTATGCTGGACAATACATGAGGGAGGACAACTAAGCTTCTAGGGATGGGCGTTCAGAAAAGCCAACACTGCTAGAAAATTGTCGATAGTGGCAAGTGAGAGACAAAACTTTTGTCACTTCGACGTGTTATAAAAACATCACCACACTCGAAAGACAAAAATTATACCGACGAAAAGCACCGGTGTAAACAGTGCTTTGTCAGCAGGAGCGCTCTCCTTGCCTCAAAGCTACTGCCACTCGTTGGGGGTGAAAGTTTATTTTGTCAGCGGGAGAGCTCTCTCCCACCGACAAACAGCGGCTACACTGTGTACCTTTTAGCGGCATGGCTGTAGTGGTACAGCCATGTCACTAAAAGCTGCGTCGTGTATACACAGCCTAAGTAGTGTGTGTGTCTAGGTTATCTGGGACATTATTCTGACATATCTCCCATCAAAGTCTCCCTCGGGCCAAGGCCTCGTCTACACTAGAAAAGTTTTGCTGGTATAGCTATACTAGTGTGCATGCAGTTTACACTGCAAGAGTGCTTTTGTCAATACAGATAATACTGGTTCCCCAAAAGAAATACAGCATACCAGCAAGAGACTTTTTTGCCACTATAATTGCATCTAGACTAGGGCTTTTGCTGATAACAAAAAGAGAGTTATCTCCCCCCTGAGAGACATTATATTGGCCAACGTTTCTAGCGCAGACCTGGCCCATTCCCTCGAGTCCTTTTAGATCTTGTCTACATTAGACTTTTTTTCCTGCTCAAATTTCCCTCTGGTAAAAGGATCATAGAGAGCTTTAGAGGAAGGCCTCCAGTATCTTAATTGTCTCATCTAGATCTATATGTTCTAAAAGGGATTGACACTTCTATGGCTACCCAGAGAATCCAGATTTATCATCATCAATTATGACAAAAATATTGGAAAGGATAGTAAACCTTGTGCTTCAGGCCTTAAGACAATCTCTAACTATTATAGCCCAGGATGAGACCTAACATGTGACGTAGACTGTCCCACACTTGCCTACTGTGAGATCCTTGCACTAGTGTTCTAGAGCAAATGTCACTGGCCCCTGTCAGAGACGAACCTCAGGGTTTGAGCCAGTCAGGCAATTCCAATGTTCTTGTTCCATAATGGATAACACCCGCAAGTTGGAGTGAGCAGAAATAAAAACTGAACTGTTAGGGTTCGAGTAAGAAGGGCATTGAGCTAGTATTGTGTTGTAATCTTTAATTATTTGTGGCATTCAGTGCTGTGTGTGTGTGTGTATAAAATCTTGCTGCAGGGGCTGAGTGAGGAAGGAGATGAACTCCTGCTTAAGCACCAGGTTAGTATTCAAAAGTTGGGTTTCAGTTCTTTGCTGTGTCAAGTTTTGTGTGTGTGACCATGGGCAAGTCCCTTAACCTCTTTGTACTTCAGTTTATCTTCTGTAAAATACTGCCTCTCTCCCACCCTTTGTCTGCCTTGTCTATTTAGGCTGTAAACTCTGTGGGGCAGGGACTGTCTTACTATGTGTATGTACAACACCCAGCTCAACAGGATTCACTCTGCTGGAATACAACTTGAGTGTGTGTGTGTGTACACACTCACACACACTTTGTACGGTGCACCCTGATTAGAAATGCCTGTTTTACATAGAAATTGCCAGACTGAATTCTTGATCCTTCTAGTCCAGTGTTCTGTGTCTGACAGCAGTCAGCACCAGATGTTTCAGCGGAAGGTGTCAGAAGCACTGCTGGTTATTCTCTTAGCTTCCTCCCACTTAGAAATATTTGAATAATTTAATGGAACAATACAATTGCTAAACTTACACTCCCATCAAGAATGAAGTATGCAATTATTTAATGAAATCCCAATTATTTCTGAAGGGAGCTTTAACACAGGTACCAGCATGGTAAGGTCCAAGCTCTGACACCAATTAAGAGAAGATAACAGCTTGTGCACTCATGGATTTTGAAAAGTACCCATTATCTATCCTCATAAAAAAGCTGAACATATCCTGGCTTGCTGTGCCATTAAACTGTCCTTCATACACATTACCACTCTTTTTTTTAATATAAAACAAAGAGATTAAAATAAATGCACTGAAATAGAGCATCTCACATATGCCCTTTCTGTCTGTGGAATGGGCTGAACATCTCTCCAGAGCTCCCCGAACAAGCTTGCCAGCCTAACACAGTAGTGCCTACCAACAGAAGTGATGAATACAGATAGGGTGACCAGACAGCAAGTACGAAAAATCGGGACAAGGTGTTGGGGTGTAATAGGAGGCTATATAAGAAAAGACCCAAAAATTGGGAATGTCCCTAGAAAATCAGGACATCTGGTCACCCTAAATAGAGACCATCATTACCACATGATGGGACATTTACTGTATCTGTTATCGCAAAGACTGAGGTAATTTTGAGACAGTGATAGGTTAGAATACAAGCCCACTTCTTGTGCTTAAGTGCCTCTTGTCTAGTCTGATAACCAGAGATGGATTGTCACCGGCTGGGGGTGAATTTGATTGATACCTGTCTGACTTAGTCACAAATTTAGCCCATAGATTACTGAAAAAATTTATTTGGTGGGTGAAGTGGCCTCTCAGAACTACACAGCAGGGAGAGTGAAAGTCTTGCTGTAGTTTTTGCCAGAGTTCTTTACAACTGGTTGGAGTTTTTCATTCAAAAGCTTTTTTATTTGAAGATTTTTTCCCTACACAAATGGGTCTTTTTGCTCACAATCATTAACTTGCACAAAGTTTTGTTTTTGAAATTTTCCAGTCTTTTTTTACTGAAAGCAAATATTGCAAATTTCAAAATGTTTTGAATGTTTTTCACTGAGTGGTAAAAAGGCAGGGGGGATTCCAATTTAAAAAAAAAAAAAAAAAAATGAAAAATGTTCCGTTTTAACCCCTGCACAAAAGAAATAACTTCTACATGTGAACATTTTGTGCAACATTTTGATTTGTTATATCTGCACTTCTCCTTTATCCTCTAGCGTCCCAGTTTAAGGATGTATTTCCTCATAGATGCATCCTATGTCATCTCTCAAAAATAATCTACCCTTGAAATCCTCATTTCCTTACAGTAATGAAAATGAAACAATTTCTTTTGGAAGAAAGCTTTGATTCTGTATCATGGGAACTATTAAATTCCCAAGAGTCACTCCCTTTTTTGTTCAACCACATCTACTTGAATTTTTATACACCCAGCAACAGCAAATTCAACATGATATCTCCATGTTTAAAAATTCCCATTACATAAGCATTTATCTCTGAACTGTAGTTTCTGAAGCGCCAAGTGCTCTGTTAAGTAAAATAAAGAAAAGCATCATGTTGAAAACAATATCTTTAAAAGACCACAAAGTGCCTCTTCATAGTATATTAAAAGTGGCAGACAATGCCTTGACTAAGGGAGGAAAAGCCAAGGAGCTTGCAAGGGTAATTCACGTTTCACTGCTAATAGACGACAAGATTCCCTGATTTTTTTTTCTTTTTTAATTTAAACAGTTCTACATTTCACTGAATAGATACCAAAACTGATTCTGCTACTTCAGGCTAAATGTGTGAAAAATGCTGAATGACAGAATCACCTGAGGGTAATAAATCTGCCAAGTGTTTTGTTAAACAGCTATTCAATTTGAAATGCATCTCAGAGTACTAGAATAACAATAGGCTACTGTTCTGTATGGTGCATTAATTATATAGTTGACAAGAAAATTACCCTTCAAATCAACATTAGTAAAAACTTTACTGGATCAGTTTTGCTCTACTGTTAAATATATTGTCATCCAGAGGTTTTACCGGCTTCTCTTCACAATTAAAATTTAACCAGCATGGCCATCAAATGTTTAAGGGTGATTTGCTTTGGTGTATCACCCAATACCATTGCCACTTTCCTACATTTTACTATAACAGCTAAACGCTTTGTGAATCTGCCTTTTTTACTAGTTCTGGCTTTCTTCAGTATTCTTTTTCTCATAAACATTAAGAGTTGCTTGAATTTGTTACTTATCTACACCCTAAAATATCTACTCCTGCAGATGCTGATCATCATTCCGCAGGAGACGCATCAGTGTTTAAAACACTCCTCATACAAGTGAAATGACAAGAACGCCAAATCTCAGAGGCAACACAAAGATATTGTTTTTTCTTCCCAAACTAATTTACAATGTCAATAAACGCTGCCAAGCTGTGAACAAAGTGCATGGTTTCTATAGGCAGATTTCTCCTTTCACATCTTCCATGGCAGCACTTGAAAATCCAAATTTTCAGATGTGCATGAGCCCATCACTAAATGTGTGTACAAAAGTAAGGGTTGTGCAAGGGTTCATGTATGTACGAATACCTGACTTTCATGCTTTCAGCTGATGCTGGACGCATGCAAGACAGCCATAACCAAGTGCACCCCCACTTCGTCAATTTCAGGCTATATGCTCAAACCTGTTCTTCCTACTTATGTTGTCCATTGACACCACTGTGATGCTCTACATGCAGGTAAATAGAAAGCAAAGCTGGTCACGGCCCTGTACGTATGACAGGAGAATTTTGCTGTATAATGTTTTTTATTTAGTATGAGAACTATATTCAGGTTGTGTGTGTGTGTTTAAGATAAAAGTCTGCATGAAAAAAGTAGTTCTTAATTTGAATGTGGCAGTTTCCAAAATGCCATATTCAGCCTTTTTTTCCTTTGTTAAAATCCTGCAAAAAGCATGAGCAAATTCCATATAGCAAGTTCCCAGCTCTGACACAGAAAAGCAGATTTAGTATTGACATGAAATTAATGATTGATGTGTGTTCATTTGCGATATTTCTAGATAGCAAAAAAATACTCCCGAACTGCTAGCTAAATGGCAGAATTTTAGTGTAATGTCACTACACTGAATAGTCAATGAATTTTATTGTTTTTTGGCAAATGATGACAGGACTAATCTGATTACAAAAGAAAATACATTACACATACAGTGTGTAAATTGAATGACTGCTCAGAGATCTCTTATAACCTCAGCATTGTGCTTCTTATTTGTAAGTTATCAAATCTGATTTTTTATGGTAGATTAATGTAATAAAACTTCTTAAAACCAAATAATTCTGAAGAATGATACCACTGAGATTTGCCATCATGACCTACGATGGTTTTTAGTTTTAAAAATACCTTTTCTTTTTAAAATTGCCTGTAAATAAATTGTTCACATACATATATCTGCAGGGCTAAATACATACGCAAGCATAATTCACTTTTCTTCAAGTATTGCAAATTTAGTACTAACATAGATGAATGGACATCATAACATTATGACTAAGTAGTTTAAAAAGCCATGCTAGTTTCAACTGTTACAGGACCCATTTCAGCGAAGTATTGCATTACAGTCAATGGGACTTAAACATATGCTTAAGTGTTTTGCTGAGTAGAGAGGTGCTTACATACAGGCCTTAGAAGCCTGATCCAGGGCCTACTACTATCAGTAGGAGTCTTTCCATTTACCTCAGTGGGCTTTGGATCATATCATGCCTTAAACTGTTTTTGTAACACTAGCCAACCCCAGTTGTAAGGATTAAACCTAGGACCTCTGAAGTTTAGTGTATGAGCCTCTAGTGCATGAGCGAAAAGCCATGTGGCTCTTAGCTAAGGCTGTAGCAGCCACATCAATCTCTAGCTAACACAAAAGAGGGACAGGGTTACACTTTGAATTATCAACTCAATTCAGCAATGTATTTATTAAGGAAGGCTTCCTTAATTCAATCCTTGCTGAAATTAGGGACTATTACTACCATATCTCTACCCCGATATAACACTGGTCCTCAGGAGCCAAAATATCTTACTGTATTATAGGTGAAACTGTGTTATACTGAACTTGCTTTGATCCGCCGGAGTGCACAGCCGCCCCCCCACCCCCAGCACTGCTTTACCGCGTTCTATCCGAATTCGTGTTATATCGGGGTAGAGGTGTACTACTACTGACAATGAAGACTAAATACCTAATGGCAGCCAGAGGAATATTCTTAACAGATGGGCTCAGCTTGGAGGGCTCAGATTGTGATATACTGCATCACGCTATGATTCGCTATTATAAAAAGATGTCCGCCCTTCCCCCACGGTTACAACTCTGTTGCCATTCACCAATGGGTCTGCTGTACGGAATGACAAAATTGCATTTCAATAGAAGACACACACTGGTAACTACAGGCATTAAAGTGACAACAGGCTGTCTTTTAACCCAGTTAGCAAATTGTATTCTATTCTGATACCAGCACAAAGTGAAATCATAATACACACTGAAACGCTTCCGGCGTTCTCAAACTGTAGTCCACAAACTCGTTATGATCTTGGAAGTGCTTGTGATCAGTCAGCTCTCCATCAACCACCAGCATAGTCTTTTAATGTAATTTAGCAGATGGAAAGAAGGAAAACACTGATTACAGTACTTTAAGGGTAACATTTTCAAAAGTGACAGGCAGTTGAGGCTAGTTTATTACAGATATTTAGGCTTCTGAAGACATAGACAGACACTTAGTGGTATTCTCAAAAGAGTGTAAGCACCTAACTCCCTTCGACATCCATGTTAGGTGCCTGAGTGATATCAAAATCCTAGGCACCTAACATTCCTAAGGGCCAGATTTTTAAAGGTTGTAAGATCCATTGACATGAAATGAAGTGTAGCCCAACTTGCATTTACAAAAACAACTTGGGGTAATGTTTTCAAAAGCACCCAAGTTTCATTGAAAGTCAATAAGACTGAGGTAGGGAGAAGCAGATCTGTGAGATTGTCTTATAGATGCCTCCCTTCCAATTGACACTCACCATTAAAGAGGTGGCCATGATTACAGGATAAATTAAAAATCCACACAGCCCCCCTTAACTTGTCAGTTATTTCCATGAGTTACACAGTGAATGACTGCACGGCACACGAGGAGAAGGTTGAAATAAACCCAAATGGTCTGTGTAGATGAAGCTGAAATTGGTTCAGGGTTCATTGAGCCCTTTAAGCTAAATCTTGAAATGCTTCAGTCTAGTTTCAATCATATAGGGCTTTGTCAGAGAGAGTTTTGGTTCTGAAGGCACTATTCTAAGATTTCTGTTTTCAGAGCTAGCCCTGATTTCTACACCTCCAATCTATTTAGATTTAAACTGGGGTAAGGGTAGAGGGGAACAGATGGACAGATATTTTTAAAAAATTCCCATGCAACAGGAAGCACATTTACCTTAACAGTTTGATGATGATGCACCTCCACACTGTAGCTCAAACTTGCATACAGGTTGCCAGCCGGTTTGCCAATTTAATGCCTGCAAATGTCCATTGAGCAGTCAGCGTCATCCCAACAAAGGAATTGTGTTTCTGCTACAGATTAACTCCTGCTGTTCTCAGTGTTCTGAGTCTGTGTTGTATATAAATTCAAGTTAAAATTAATGTAAGCTACAAAGAAAGCAACCTTACACAACATACATTAATGCTCTGATTCAAAGCATAGCAATCAAGCACTTGCTGATTTTTAAAAACCTGTTTGAATCCCAATGACTTCAATGGGACTTAAATGTGTGCTTGAGTGCTTTGCTGAATCAGGGCCTAAAGAAGCAAACTATGATGATTCACGTTTGCAATATATTCCAGTCATAAAAATTATTGTTATTATAGGCAAAAATTGATCATGCAGTGTATCATCCAGTGTCTTCAAAACCCAAATTTAACCCACAGTGCACCATCATCAACAGTTGGATGGTCTCACTAGTTTAGTTTAATTCCCTCAGTAGAATCTTTATGAAACGTTGTATGAAATATGTGATTCTGAGAGAGATATCAGGTTATAACAAAACAGAATATTTAACTCCAGTGAACAGAACACAGGAAACTACTTACCCATTTGTATTTCAAGCTTCTTGAAGCAGAAGAGAAAACAATTCTAGCAGTTAATAAAGAACAAATCCAAAAGTAGGAACAATCCTGCAAACAAACAGCAAATTACTGTAGCTAAACTAAGAACTGGGCCATAGCAAGGCCATGATGGGGGGGTCTTAAGAAGGGAAGAAGGAGAGACTGAATAGACTCAGTCTTTGCTTATGACTTATCATTTAGTGGAGAGAATCAATCCAGCACACATCTGGCCAATCAGGATCCCTCAGGAGCCCAGAGAGCAATGAATCTGCCTGACATCAGGCCATAATTGACATTTTGGGCATTAGCCTATCATGCCCTCAGGAATCCTTCCCAGGTGTAGTCCCAGCAGAACTATCCCTGTTGATTGTAATGGGACCTCAGAGACTGGACCAAAATAACTTATGGTTCACACGATTGTATTAATGGAATGGAAGTTAAAAGTATCGACTTCTAGACAAGAAAATATTTACCTGGCTTGAAGTTAGGAGATACCTATTTTTCAGTCAGTGCAGTTACTTAATGGAAATCTGAAACCATTCCCAGAGAGAGATAATGTAAATATAATAAATAATGATGTATTTTTAAAAAAGGGGAAAATTAAATGATCTATAGAAGGCATGGAGTAGTGCACAGACTTTCTGAAAGATATTGGATATTGATCATTTTTAACACTGTATTCCTTTGAAGGAAAACACAGTAAGATAATATTTACCTTATAGATTATTTTCATTGCAGCCACCAAATGTTAATCCTATTGAAAAGTAAATCATCATAATTCTATTAGACTTTTCATGATACGTTCCAGATACAGTTTTCAAGCCAGTAGGGAATGGAATGTAAAGTAATAAATCTCATACCTAGAATGGAGTAGTTTGCAATGAAGCTTTAAAAAACAAAACAGAACAAAAAACAGATAATCTCTTCAAAGCCTCCCATGCTGCCAAGATAAAACACCAGGAAATGTTTGCATAGTCATATTGAACCTCTCTCCCAAATATTCAGTGTGACAAAAAAATTAACAATAGTTTCTATTTTTTTCTTATGGGGCTCACATGCTGCCCCCCTTGAAATCAAAGGTGAAACTCAGAAGGACTTCAATGACGGCAGGATTGGGCCCTTGTTAAGGCTTAGCCAAGCAATATTAACATATAAAAGGTCTAAATTCACAGTTAATATTATTCACAATGAATAGGCCCACCCACTTAAGCTCTCTCATACCGAATTCTTCTTCCATCTTATATGGTTAGAGTGTGTTAAAAGATATGTCAGTGCTACAGCAGTAATTAAGGTTCGGTGAGTTACTATTTCCATTATAAAGCCCACTTTTCAGAGTTTAATGAGTCCGCAGCTGCAAATCAGATCAGGTTGAAACTTGACATTCAAGTTATCAGTACAGAGATACAGTTTGTGCTCATCTATTTATCAAAATATAGTTTGTAATTCAGCAACAGCTGAGTGGATTTAGAGGTCTGAAAAACGTGGGTGCATTTTTTTTCAGATGTTCTTTCAGCAGTTTAGAACTTAAACATATACTCAGGTCCTAATTAACTCTAGTTTAGGTAAGTCTGGGCAATTCCCAGTGAAGTTAACAGGAGAGCCTCCTGTGTTTTGCTTGGACTAATGTAGCCCTATGTGCTCCTTATTTATTTGCAGGAACTCCTTTAAATGGAATGCGTCCTTCATGGCACTTTGAAGCAAACATGCAAAAATTGCTTAAAATGGCAAATGCTCACCTGCTAATTCTTAGAATAAGTGGAATCCAGCAGAATGAGTCATAGCATAGGCAGAGGTTAAGAGTTTGATCCTTGTAGCATTGTCATCAATGCCTTTAATTTTGTGATATCCTTTTTGAGATGGGAATAACCAGAGTCACATAGGGTGTAACATTGCTCTATATAACAGCATTATGATATTTTCCATGTTAAACTCAAAGTTAAGGGAGGCAGAATTATATTATAGTCCAAGAAAAGGAGACAACTTACTAGTACTGGAACTGACTGTTCTGCAGCTAAAAGAGGAAGTGCTGTATATTCATACACAAATAATATATACTGTATGTGTAATTTATACATAAGTCCCTGCATATCTTTCTCCTCTATTGAACACTGAGTATTTCAATAAAGATTTCAGAGGGTCACCTGCATGCAGGAATCCGATGACAAATGACAAGCCAACCATCTTGATTTATCATATCAACCACAGCTGTCTTGATCTTAGCCTCACAGCCATTCTTTATTCTTAGATGGAAATAGGAGTTACCTTCATCCTGGGGCAGAAAGTGTACAACAAATAATTAAAATGAACACATGGAGCTGGAGGAAATTTCTTCTTTTTTCTCCCAGAAACCAGCTGTATAAAATATAAAAAAGAAGGAAATATATATATATGAGAGAGAGAGAGAGAAATATTCAGTGTGTGTGTGTGTATGTTTATATATATATATATATACACACACACACACACACACCTATTGAATTCAATAGATGTCAAATTATACCCTTAACACTAAGTCAAAGGTGTGTGTGTCTGTGAATTCAGCGGGATTTAGGTATTTAACAGTCTTAGGCTCTTTTGAAAATCCCAGCATTAGCCAAAAGAGCACAGATATGGCCAGATCCTCAGATGGTGAAAGCTGATGTAGCTCTGTTGATTGTAATGATCTGGCCCTGATAGTTTTTACCTTTTTAAGAGCTCAAAGTGTTTTTGCTTCAACGCAGAGACGGGTGTTGAGTAGAACTCCTCTCCACATGAACGATCAAGATGAATTTCTTCCTCAGTCATGACAGTGATACCCCCAAAACACTGACAGTGATTCACTTCTTTCTCTGTTAGCCCAGGCATTCAGTGAGTCCTGTCTTGTTTCAATGGAGTGAGAGAAAAGGTAGGTAATAACAATCTAAGTTTAGTGACAGGACATCCTGATAAAACATCCAGGTGTTGCTTTCTGAACAGTTTTACGTACACTGTATTTCAGCAAAAAGCAGCTCCAGAACCCCACCTTTGTAGGGGTCAACAGCATAAATGCAACTGAAGACTACTGCACGGGAACTATTGGCTATAAATCAGATGTGCATGTCCCAGTGTGTATGGGAGGCGGGGCGGGGTATGCCTAACACATACACTCATGAGACTTCAGGAAACCAATCAGGAGAATTACTCTGTCAACAAGACGACAAGCCTACTGTGCAAGGTGACCTTCCTCGTACTAGAGCTTTGACAACACATTAGTTGGATGCAGTTTCATGTGTCTCAGTGGGGAAGGACTAAACAATATAAATATTGCCCCCACAATCCTTTCAGGGTCTTGTGTTTACTGAGGAAATTGACTTGCAGACCTATTCTGCTATCATTTAGCTATTCTGAAATAATTTTCCTATATGGACACCTATTCTGAAGTAAAAGTGATTTGATTCTGGAATGTTTACTCTGTTTTGTTAATAGAGTAATTATTCTGGAATGTAGTCACATTTATTCCAGAACACAGTGTCCACAGAGGGAGCTATTCTGGTCAATTTCTCCATGTAGCAAGTTGATCCGGAAATCATTGACATGCTCAGTCTTACAGGCCTGGGGGACAATGCACTCAGTTTGAAAAACACAAACGATTTGTGAAGCATCTTCAGAAAAAAGCAGGTGCAACTCCTACAGTATGACCTTCATGGAGACAAAACTAATATTACAAAACTCATTTCTCAAGGATACCAGCCCTCTTGGAATACAAATCTGGTTGGGATGGTGAGTGGAGGTTTAGCTTCTTCTTCAACTATGCAAAGAAATACAAAAGGAAATTTAAAATTGGATTTCCTTTCTGTATTTAGATCAGTAGTGATTCTGCACCACGAAGGTCAAGAGGAATTTTGTCTTTGACTTCAATACGAGCAGAACTGGCGCCCTGAAATCTCATGCCAAGAAAAGCCACTTTAAAAAAAATATTTTAAACAAATCAAATGAGAAATGGACCTTTTACTACCAATTCTGTAGACGTATACCTGGCAGAGAACAAGGGAGCCAATGCGAGTCTGGACTTAGTCATGATTGTCTACATGATAATACCGGCATGGATCTAGTTATCAGTCATAATTGGTAACACAATTTATAGGGCAAGATGCTGCTCTTACATTCATGAGACTCTATAGTGTCTTTGTTAAAGTCAGTGCAGTTACAATGGTGAGAGAGTAAAAAATCAGACCCTCTGACACTAAGATTTTATTTATTTATTTATTGGCAATGCCTATGAAGGCTAACAATGATAAAGCACAACAAAATGAGACGGTGAGCCCACTTAAGCTGATAAAATATGTAACGTGTTATATAATGTTCAATATAGATTTTGATTCAACTAGACCTTTAGTAGAATTAGCTGTTCTAGCCAGCTGCCAAATATACCTGCTCAATAATGTGTCCAAATTCATTAACAGTTTTAAATTTTAAAATGAAATAATATTAAAACTATTTTATTCACACATTAGCTTCATATTACTTGTGCAAATATAGGCTTCATGGCTATATTAGCTATAATTCATTATTTTTCCCTACTGGCTTAGTGAAGGAATTTGTGACTTTGGAGTACATCCAGCATTTTTAATTGAAGATAGGGAAGTCTACATTTAGTTAAAATCATTTGCACATACAAATTAGCATACATTTCTAATATACTTTGCACACTTTGGGCTAGTTTGTGACTTTATCTGTAGCCTAAATGAGGGGTAAATGCATAGATCAGTGGTCCCCAACCTTTTCGTCTGGTGGACGCCAGACGAAGGACTGTGGTGGTGGTGGAGCATCCACCAAATGCTACTGAAATTCGGTGGCATTTCAGCAGTGACACCTCTCGATGACACTGCTTGCCGCCGATAAGTGACGTCATCAAGAGGCATCGCCGCCAAAATGCCGCTGAAATTCGGCAGCATTTTGGCGGATACTCCACCACCGGCCAGGACGTGGGTGCATTTAGATGCCCCCGTAGGTGCACTGCGCTGGAGACTCCTAGCATAGATGCAACATCCTACGAGCAGCCCAGGGAGGGAAGTATGGCTCTCACAAATGGCAGTGGAGGGAATTAATCTGCTTATTAGCCCATGTACTAAATCACTTCCCATTCTGCTCCACTCATCTGTGATGGCTTGTAGGTTGGGGAAGAGCAGAGCCAGGATTCCATCCATTTCCCACCTCCCTGCATGGGGGAAGATGGAAGTAACAGCTGTACCATGTCTAAGTTCCCCACATGCACTCAGATTTGGTGATAAAGAGACACCATCCCACAGACCAAGGGAGCATCAAATTTTTGTTGCTAAGTGGCAAAACTAAAGCTGCTCATGGGGAAAAGTTCTTGGGCATCTTCAATCAACCCCATTTCTTTGCATCTCAGAATTAACTTCATTTAAGATATGTATCAGTAAAGGGATATTGCAAATGGTCAAATAACTGTTTGTTCACAAAGGACCCCTCACTTCCTGTACACTCACAGCCACACAGAATCAGGCCTTAATTTCTCTGAAATATTAAGAAATCATTTTGAGCATATTTCTTTCCTTGTGTTCTAAACAGGCTTGCATTAATTAATCACATATGCATGTTTACTTTATTATGTCCCTAGTCACATAAAGACTCTGGGTATCTTCCCCATCTCCTAGAGAACAAGACATTTTAATTAGCCAATTATATTACTAAAAAGCAATCTAATTTCTAGGTCAAACAATAGTGTGGCACAGATATTAAAATCAAATTAGCAAGATGTACCAGTGTTTTCCTTTAACATGCAAAAACGACCTCTTGTGCAGATAATCAGCCTGGTTTCTCTGAGGTTCTCTGTGGCAATGAAAAACACAAGTGCAACAAAATAACAAGTATGGTAACAGGTATATGAATTACTCCCTCCCATCTCTCTGCCCTCTAACTTTTCAGATTTATAGAAGAGTATTCACGTCTTTTTAATTTTTTTTTTTAAACATGCTTAGAAAAACCTATCAAATAACCAAAAATTACTTACAAAGGAGAGGAAGGCTGCTCTTGCGGTTATCAGATATGGGACTGGGGCTCAGATCTCAACACTGCCATCGACTTCCTGTGTGACCTTGGGAAAGTCATTTGAGGTCTCTGTCCCTCACCTCCCCAGCTGTAAAACAGGGATAAATATTTCTCCTGCCCTCTCTCTCCATCTTGTCTATTTCAAGCGTAAGCACTGTGGGGTAGGGATGGTGCATTGCTATGTATTTGTGCAGGAGCTACTACAAAGGAGCTCTTACCTTGACTGGGGCCTCTCAGCCATACTTGAGTAGAAATAATAAATAAATAATCTTGGTATCTGCAACTTACTCTATTGAGGCAGGTGATTCCTTCCTACATCATGGCTGGTATTATCTATTGCAGTTGTCACGCGTTGGGAATACACAGGAACACTAAGGCTCTATCAGTGACACAGTGGGTGAACATGGGAGCTGTACTGATGGACTGGTCCAGTTCAATCACTCCAGGGAGCCAGTGCCTGAGAACAGATCTCCCTGCCAGTGTTTTTAGGAGCCTCCTGGCCCTGTGCGGTAACAAGTGCCAATGCCGGTCAATGTGACACGTTGCTTGGCCTAGTGAATGTGCAAATCTTAAGCTGCCCTGTAAGTGAGGCCCAGAAAGCTGCCTGAGGAGAAGTGCCAGAATTGCGTAACTGTTCCTTTTGATGATAACGGTTAGTGTTTGGTAAATCAAGTCCTCAGCTTTATTCAAGTGTCCCCCTACCTTCACCCACTGCTCGCTATCCCTCAGATCAGTGACTATGGCTACCACTACACTGAACCTCTCATCGCATGCACCATTTCCATTACAAACCAAATCTAGAATCTTCTCCTTAATATAACTCATGTTCCTGTTTGCACCAGTATGTTCAATTACTACGAACTCTCTGCAAAATGCTGATTGCAGGTAAAATCCTTATATTGTTCTTTCCCTCCAAATGGGCCTTTTTGAAGATACCGATTGTTAGACAAAACTTGCCGCCACAGTGGAAGAAAGTGGGCATCTCACACACTCTATGAGAGGAGACAGTGAGGTGCTAGCCTGAGTTCAGCAAAGTGAGAGTGTTCTGCGCAGAACTGAAGCCCATTGGAGTCTATAGAAAGTTTCCTATAGACTTCCCTGGGCTTTCCAGCAGGCCTGTTGTGAGTGAGGTTTGTAGTTGTGTGAATAGCATTACCCATCTCACAGACACACTTCCAAGCCTTCTCAACTGTTACCAAACATCATATTGAACTTGATTGATCTCTGCCACTGCACAGGGAGAATGGAGCATGAGGGTCTGATCCAAAGCCCAGTCAAATGGAAAAAGCTGCCAATGACTTTGAGGATCTGGGCCTTAGTGCTTTTGGAAATCACACTGTAAGGTCCTGATCCAAAATGCATCAAAGGTTTCAATGGGAGTGAGGCACCAAATACCTTTGAGGACCTGGGCCTCAATGAACAAATTCTGTTGACTTTCAATCCAAGTAATGCCCCAAGGTCACTTAAAAACTTTTGAAAATCCCACCCGAGGGCCAGATCATTAGCTGATGTAAATTGTCATCAGTGCACACCATCTGAGGCTTTGCCCCTTGACTTGCACAGTCAGGACTTCAGGATTTGACCCACTGACTTTTATGACAGAGTTTTGCATAAGTAATAACGGAGTGAAGATGTCAGGATTTGGTCCACAGATAGTAAGATCTTTTGGGCAGTGACTGTGTTGTGTGTGTTCTTCTAATTTAGCATCTCTAAATAACTATCCATAGGTATGTATGAAAATATGTTATGAACATTATTAATTATTATTATTATTTATTGAGTTTTTATCAACAGAAGAAAACATTGTTTTACCATTTCTCTCTCTAATGGAAGAGTTTGATCCTTTATTCTAAAATATAAAAACTAAATAAGGGGAGAGATGATCCTGAAGCTTTGAGTTGTTTTTTATCTATCCAGGTGATACTCTCACTGAAGTCAATGGAAGTTTTGCCAACTCTTCTAAAGTGACAGGCAATTTTGCAAGCCCCATTTAAAACACCTCACGAGGGCCAGATCTGTAGAAAATGCTGAACACGCACTGTGAAAATCAGGCATTTTTAAGATATCTGAAATTGGGAATCCAAAATGGAGGTATCCACAATAACTAGCCACTTTTGAAAATTACACTCAAAACTAAAAATAAAGGTTTTCTGGGTTTTGGTTTTTTTTAAGTTTTCAACAAAACTAAAAACTTCTTATTTGCTGCTTTGTGCCAACAAGCTGTGCTGCACAGTGGTATTGCCTGACAACGGTGTGCAGCAAACTGAATCTATTTGAAAAGCAATCTGGATTTGTCTGAGTAAGACATATATCCTTCAAAGGCCAGGGCAACAGAGCGCTAGGCCTCTGAAAGCTAACAGATCAATTGTGCTTAACCCTTGAACTACGAATCATTATTACATCTTCCACGGGTTCTAAGGTGTAAAACCTCTTCTAAGCACAACAGTAACAAAGTCTGCCCTACAGTGGAACAGCTGAAGTGGAAGAAATATGTTAACAACTACCGTAATGGGCTATTGCCGGCCTTCTCGAGATATACAGCCCCTATTTCTACAGTGCACCATATGCTGCATTAGCTTGATCCTCAAAGTAAGGTTTTTACTCAGATGTGAAGTAATTGTTTCCCTAACAACACATGACATCAGGGAAATGCCCAGGATTGATACTGACACATTTCTAATCTGTTCTAATGTATAAAGTGAATAATTTTCTTAAATGATGTGGTAGCTCTTAAAGGTGCAGTCCCTCTACAGTTCTGAAGCCAAATTTAATCTATATTACATATTACTGTTCCAGAGCTAGAGGGATAAATTATGCCTCCCTCCTTATTTGGAATAATGTGTGTTCCAGCTGTATTTATTACTGAAAGGCTGAAAGCACTTATAGTCAAGAAGAGCATTGATAGCAATGCAAAGCCTCCCCACTGCCGTTCTGTTGTAACTATTCTCAGCATTTTCTGTTATGTTTCCGAAATGAATGGAGTTGTAGATATTCTTTTTCCTGAAGGAGCATCAGATCCCAGTGCCGCCGAATTGCCACCGAAGACCCAGCACTTCAGCAGCGGGTCCTGGGGTGGAAGGACGCCCCCGGCCGCGAGGTCTTCAGGGCACTTCGGCAGCGGGTCCCAGAGCAGAAGGACCTCCTGCTACTGAAGACCCGGAGCAGAGGAAGCGCTGAGGGCCTGGGCCCCGCAAGAGTTTTCCGGGGCCCCCAGAGCGAGTGAAGGACCCCGCTCCAGGAGCCCCAAAAAATTCTCATGGGGGCCATGCGGGGCCCGAGGCCTGGGGCAAATTGCCCTACTTGTCCACACCCCTCTCCCCCGGGCAGCCCCGTAAGATCCTTTTATACATTTTCAATTCAGCTCTCCCTGCTCTTACATCATGCAGTACGCCACTTATCCAGCCGCCTTACTGTTCACATAATAAATAGAAACATTAGGGTTATGCACTGGATTAAACCAAATATTCCAGCAGAGGCTGATTAAAGACCTCTCCTCTATGATCACTTACTGACAAAAACACATACAGGGAGGGATCCAAAGTAATTCTGAAGGTCACTGGTCTTCCAGCACATGACCTTCTGGCCATATGCATCTGCTCCTGCTAAATAATGATCATTAATATTTTTAACTGACTGTTTCCAAAGATGAATTAATGTTGGTCTCAATTCTAAAACCTAAAGATCTTTTTCAGACAATGACCCATTGGAAACACAAACAAGAACACTTAAACAGATCTTAATTTTCTTCAGTCATTTACTAGGAACTAGAGATAATTTCTTGAAGCTATATTGAACTGTAAATTTAGAATTATTTAACATTGTTGCTGTATTTCACACAAGGGGCTGACTTTCCCCCTTCCTTTGAACCATTTTATTTGTAAAGGAGTCACTAAGAATTTTCCTCAGTTCTAAAAGGGGACCCTGGGTTCGTTGCATTTTTATTCTGGTCATCTCAGTCCCTCCTTCAAGTCACAATGGTGGCACAGACATTAAACACTGGTGTTTATGATCATGCGTGCTTACAGTTACTCACACAACAGGACGTTCTAACAGAAGCATATTAAAGAGATAGTGATCATTGATTGTGCTAGGTTCTTTATGTTTGAACAATCTTTTCCTCACTTTATAGGGCACTTGCATCTCTGACATGATGATATGTGCAGCTTTTAAAACCGAATGGCTTTAAAAATGTTCGATTGGAACCCTTTGCACATACTGAAGTATAAAGATTCTGGGCCAAATTCTCTAATGGTGCAAGTTCATTATTAACACCAGACGGGAAGATTACCCTTTGTATGCCAGACATGTCAGCTCAGGCAAGAACACACTGGTATTGAGTTTAATCACTGCTCACATGCAGTCAACAACAGATTAATCAGGAGAAGCACCATTAAGGAAGTCCTAGCCAGCCAGAAGAATGGCATCCTAATCACGATCTGAGGTCTAAAGGTTGCAGGAAGTAAAGTCAAAGAAAAGTGGGGTGTCCTCGGGTTTCTTTAGCAGAGCATAAACTGGGAAGTCAAGGAAAATAAAATGCTATGGGTTCAAGCTGCACAATCTGGATCTCAAATGCTCCAAAATTCAGCATCTAGCCCTCTGATTTGGTATTGAATCCATCTCAGTATTTAGCTACGAAGTGTTTTAATAAAGAATGCTAAATTACATGCAAGTCACATTAAGAACAATCAGTCCCATATGATAGGGAATCTAATAGTTCATAAATGAGATGCAAATTCATTTTTATGGGTGCACTATAATAAGCCAATTATTTCAGAGCTCTTCAATTATGCAGTTTCAAAAAGCAGAATTGCTTTAAACTTTTCTTTTCTTTCTTTTTTTTTTTTTAAACAATCAACTTTAGGTTTTTTCCAGATCTTTTGGTGGGGGTGGGGGGGAAATACATCTGCATTACAACCAGCACAAACAACACAGGCCAAGTCACCAGCATGAGAAAAACAAACATAAAAGAATAAGCCAGCTGGCAAACCACAACGTAGCAGAAGTGCAGACAATGGGCCGTCAGCATCCCCATCAATTAGAGACACTCAGTAGCCCATCCTATGGCAAATTGCTACAGCTATTATGATCGGCTATATTAACACTATGGAACCTTTGCAGCCTGATTTATATATTGAGTGTGTGTAGAAATGGTGCTGTGGAAAGAACTACACATAATCAAAGAGGCCCTCTGCAACTTTTGGCATTAGAGTCTGGAACAGAGCTCATCTTCCTTCAGGAAAAGTAGATTTATTACTGCCAGCAGTCTCTCCCTCTCCTTTCTCAGCCAATGGTTTTGTATAAAACAAAATAACCACCTTACCATATGACAAACAAACCCTGCCAATTTGGTCATATCTATATTCTGTATCCTTGTGAGACAGGCCAAGTGATCTACCCACATAAGGAAGCCTTTAGCAGCATCCTCTTGGCTTCACAATAACAGATTCATCTCAGTGAATTACATATAAATATCCTCTTCATTTTAAATTGGGCTTTGGGCTGCCTTCTCACCAAAGGCCCACCAACACTGGAACATTCTTACCTGGGAACCTCTTGCACTCTTGTGGTTCAGAGAAAGTGAACCTGGAGAATGCTCATTTTCAATTTGCAAAACCAAAACCTCCTCCTTTCCAGGGTTGCCACTCAGTTTAGCCCTAAAGCTCCACACAAATTTTGTGCCTCTTCGTTTTTATTACTGACGGTTACTGACATTGGTGGCAGAGGGAGAATCCAGAACCTGAGATTATGGAAAGAGTTATCTATAGTGAAGAAATGAATCCCTCAACATTTTAAGGTCTGCAGAAGTAATTTTTGTACATGTTCTCCATTGTGGTGCTTTGTCATACTCAGTGCTCCGCTTTTAGGCCTTGGCAAGTGCAGAGTTATGGCCCGCCTCCCTACTTCTGTCATCCATAGATCTCAAAGCGCTTTCTAAAGGAGGTCCATGGAGTTGGGCACCCTAACACCCACAGCCCATTTGCTACATGCAAACTTTACTCTCAGTACACTAGACAAGATAACAAAAGCAGTCTCAACATGAAGGCGATCTGAACCAACTTTGCAGTGTTACCCTCACTTTGTTCCACTGATCATTCTTATTATTTGTATTGTGGTAGCACCTGGGAGCCCTAGGACCTGTTTGTGCTAGGCACTGCACAAACACAGAACAAAAAAAGAAGCTCCCTACCCCATAGAGCTTACAATCTAAGTGATTCCAGCCTGATCTTTGGCATAGCCTTTAACACTGAACTCGGTACACATCTCCACAGTAACTTGAGAAAGGCCTAGCTCTTCTTCATTACAAATACCTCCATTTTTCTGCTGCAACATGCAACAGATTTGGACCAAATTAAGTACGCAAACAAAAATAGAAGTGAGGTCAAAAATACGGAAGCTGCTCTGTGTTACAATCTGGCCCAGGACCCCCTGTATGGTCCTCAGTGAACCACTTTGTTGGGACCCATGCGCTTCCAAGGCACCTAGGTCTGGAACAGAGTCTCATCACTGTTTCTAGCTCAGGGTCTATAGGGCACACCCCCAGGCTCAGACATTTTATCTGATGGAACATGGGACTCTTCAGTCCAGCCACCTTAGACGCCGAAATCCAGAGACCCCCTACTTACTTACACTTCTTCTCAGAGTTCCACCAGGGCTGTGGACTTCTAGTATAACCCCGTGAGCGACAACATGGCAGGAAGACAAGGAGCACATTTCTCAGCAAAGGAAACATGGTGACTTCACTCTTGAGAGTTATAGATGTTTGAAAACAAAGTCCTGAAATTTACTCTCCCCTGGTCGAAACTCACCTTGTCGTGTGTGTCTGAGGTCCATCAATTGTTCAGGCTGGGCAGAGTCCATCCTGCCCTCAGTCTCCTGCAAGTCCTCCTTCCACGTAGCAATGGTCAGCTGAGCAGAACCTTGGTCTGAAATACAGCTGCCATCCCTGAGACATAGAATTGTAGAACTGAGAGGTCATCTACTCCAGTCCCCTGCACTCAAGACAGGACTAAGTATTATGTAGACCATCCCTGACAGGTGTTTGTCTAACCTGCTCTTAAAAATATCCAATGATGGAGATCCCACAACCTCCCTAGGCAATTTATTCTAGTGCTTAACCACCCTGACAGGAAGTTTTTCCTAATGTCAAACCCAACCCACCCTTGCTGCAGTTTAAGCCCATTGCTTCTTGTCCTATCCTCAGAGGTTAAAGAGAACAATTTTTCTTCCTCCTTTACTGTAACATGCTACAGATCCCCCAGTCATATTTACCCCTTCCCCTGCCCCAAGGACCATGTGTAGGAAAAAACATTGCTCCATAGGGGTGGGCTGGTAGTTGAATGTGGCCCTAGATTGCTCTGTGATGGCATCTGGTGTTAGGTTTTTGTTGAAGGACTTTCTCAGGCAAAGCAACTGATTGGAATACAGTACAATAGGCTGCCTTTGGGCACGTTCAGGCTTGTGCACTGACAGTGCCTAAAATAGGACAAGAGAGAGTTCATAATTTGACACACAGCCATGTCCCACTGTGTTGCATCATGATACATTATCAGGGTCACCAAGGGAGCAAGGCAAAATTATAACAGGGCGGCTTTAAACTGCTTAGATTTTTCAAGAAGGCAAGAAAGTTTGATGCCCAGATTTGGAATTATTTAGTATGAGAGATGGGCCTGAACCAGACTGCCTCTCTGGACTTGGGAAAATCCAAATCCAAATCTAACTCTACAGGGTGGGAATGATCTTTCTTTTTATAAAGAACTGAATCCACCCCCCAAATCTCAACACCGCACACTTCTGAACGGTTTGAAGTTTGGGATGGAACTTGTGGCTTGAGGCCATCTCTGATTAGCACAGAAAGCTAACGTAAGGAGCTTTAGAGAAGGGCATCTGATCAGAGCTTTCTTACAAGCACATTCTCAGAAGGTCAAATGGGAGCAGATTCGGAGACAGAGTAATTTAAACTATATTGTGAATACACACATCAGTCTTGAGTAAGAAGCTTAAAATTTTTCCCCCTGTAGCCAATGGGCAGCGTTAGCCATAGTTTTATTTACAAAAGGTTAAATATTCCTTTAATTGGATTGCTGGCATTTAAGTGAACAGCAGAATATCCTTCAGCAGTGTCCTTTTTATTTGTGACTGGAAAAATGCCTAGAGAAATGCCAAGGGAAGATTTCATTTTTATAAAAAAGAAAAGCTTAAGATCCCTTTGGAGGCTTATGTTACATCTTAAAACTACCATGAACTAATGAATTTAATCTAAAAGGTCCCCAACCACAGGGCTGGAGAGAAATTGCAACACTGGCATCGCTTACGCAAGTTGACTTTCTTTATATGCTCTGTGTTAGCTGCCATATCTTTGTCCTTGCATTTCTATAATGAACACTAACAACTATATTAGAAGATTTTAGTCTTTTGAAAAATTATCTAAATGAGAACTACGGCTGCCCTACAGCAGCCTACAAACACTTCAAAGCAGCATTCACGTCAGAGGCTTGTGCATAAATGGAGCAAAAAGAAAATCTCCATCCTTCCTCCCATGAGACACTGCTTTGGGGGCGGGAAATTACACTCCAGAAATCAGGCTGCCTGGAAGAAAAAGATCCCCCATTAGCTCATACTGGGGTCAAGTTAAGGACCCAGTTCTGCAGTGTGCTGGGAGCTGAGGCTCTTACAGTTATCACAGCTACAACATAGGAAGCATTCTATGGGAGTGGTTAATTTAAATGTTACATCCCTTGGGAGCAGAGTGGGGAAGCATAACGAGGGATAACAGGGTTTATATATCGCCACATGCGACCTTATACAGGTTTAATTATTAGGACCTGTTGTCAGATGGGTAAAATTAAAGGCAGCTGCTAGACAGTGGATTGGATTTAGCTTTCCATTAAAAAAAAAGTTTGTTTCAAGTGCAGCATTGGTAATTGTGCAAATTATAGAGTTTAATGTCAGGTTTGTGGAGAAGCAGGAATTGACTGATTGTCAGTACATCTAGTTTAAACGGATTTATTTGGATATATAGAATGAGCTAATCAGAACAAATGCAGGGATCCAGAAAGCAACCAGAAAGGCTGAATCAGCACTGAAGATCTTTACAGGTGCTTTAGGAAGTATCCTATCCTAACAGCCTATAGGATGGCTGAGCTGTGCTACAGAGAAGCCACAGTATCTCCAACTCAGAAGGCAGCTCAATGGAATGCAGGACCGAAGGATTTGTGCAGCACCAGATCCTCTTATCCTGCCCCAATGTTCCCCCATAAAGCAGAAGGAGCCCCCACACCAAGCCATGCAGAGGGTCTACTCCCCCCGCTCAAATCAAACTCTTGCCCCTCACACAGCAGAACTGTAGCAGTACAAGGGAGACCTCCCCAGATAAGGGGGTGAATTTGCCCCTTTAGTATAACTATAGTATCTGAAACCAGTAGCTCAACAAGAACAATTTTACACACAGTCTCAATGGCAATTACAGAGACACCAACTCTTTGTTCCCCTCAAGCACTCAGGGACAGAGAGGAAAAAAAACACAACTTCAGACATTTCCAGTCTTGTCAACTTTTGCATCTCACATTTGGTGCTTTTCTTAAAACCTCATGGCTGTGGAGAAAAGCTTGACCCAGATACTCAGAAAGACACACAGGAGAATCAAAAGCACCCAAAATGTAAGATTATTTTAAAAAGAAACCTTATGATTTAAGCCAATGTCATGATTTTTTGACACTTTAAGTTAAGCAGTTCATTATTGCCAACTGCGTCATCCTGTGCCACAAGGCAGGTTTCTCCTTCTCTTGTCCCCAAAACCGGCCACAGGCTTGGGACATAAGGCCCCATTAGATAGCCCCAACTGCAACTACAAGTCAGATCCCTTGTGGACATGTCAGAAAGGCCATTACTGCAGGAAAGGAGACCTGGGGTCATCATTTGGAGCCAACAGCCTCAATTTGTTTGTACTACAGCACTGGCTCTGTCCCTTGAGTTGTGATGGTTTGACTGGTAGCTGTAGGGACTAGTCACCGGGGTATTTTTATATTTATAATGAAGTTGCAAGCTGCTGCTTTTCACCACCATCCTGGGTCCTGTTTTATTGAACATCAGGCCTCAGTATCTACAAAGATAACATTATAAATAAATGGGAAAAGTGCCTGGAAGCAAATTGAAAAGTATTACAAGAAAATGCTCATATTCTAAAGAATTTCACTGTCTGTTTTGTTCAGTCTAGAGTAAAACATGCCTCTTGTCATGAATCTGTTGTGATACATGCTAATGAATCCTGATTACCTAGAGGTGACACCCCAAAGCCTTCAGATAATGAGGACAACCAGCCCAGCATTGGCCTGTGACCTGCTGCCTGGGAGTAGGGTGACCAAATGTCCCGATTTTATAGGGACAGTCCTGATTTTTGCATCTTTTTCTTATATAGGCTCCTATTACCCCCCACCCCCATCCTGATTTTTCACATTTGCTGTCTGGTGACCCTAGCTGGGAGCATGGTAGTGGTCAGTTCAAGAACTAAAGGAAAGGAGTTCTGTTAAAGGCAGACCAAAGGTCAGGGAGGGGAGAGGTTTAGCTAACCAGCCTTATTTATATCCACTAATCTTTGTGAAAGCCTTGAGGTTAAAGCAATTCTGCTCAATCGCTCCCTTGTCTGTCTCCCAACCCCCAATCTCCTCCATGCCAGCTATTTGCAGAAATTCACAGCAGGCTTTCCTGAGACCATTCACTGTAGGAAACACCCTTTGTCTTTAGCTGAGGACACAGCCAGGCTTTGGATAAGTGAGTTTTGGAGCATTAACGGCAGCCCTGTATTTGAAATAAAGTGTTCGTTAATTTGTACCCTGCCATTCATAGTGGCCAAAATTTTGTTCTAAGAAATATCATGTTAGACACAGGATAGCTCCATATTGTGTGTGCTCACGTGTATGTGTGCATGCAGCCAGAGCTAACTAGAGTGAGGTCAGTAATTGTATAGTGGAGATAGACTGATGAAAAGCATTGTAGTGGAATGGGCTTCCTTTCCCCCACATGTGGGTTGCAGGAGGTTTGAAAGAGGCTGAGGGAGTGGAAAGCGAACTGCATGTGTTATTTTTGGAATAATATTTTTAGGAGAGTGACACTGCCTGACCAGTTCCATGGGTATCAATTATACAGCGCAATGGATATTAGTTACATTATATACACATCTGTATAATGCATAGCATGTAAAATGCCTTATACATAGCATCATCATTTATATTTGATCATTTATTCTGATAAGAGACTAATTTTAAAATGTGTTTGGCTGGGGCTTTGTGTATCCATACCCTACCGTGGGAATTAAAATAGTTAAGTTACAAACCCCCTTCAAGAACAATAGTGGCTTATATTGGGAATGCCAGCAGACCAGTAACCATGAAAGCACTATAAAGGCACAATTCAAATACAAAATAAAAGAGGTGGAGGGTTTTTTTTTGTTTGTTTTTTAGAGGTAAAAAAATACACTTTTGCCTGAGGGACTGAGGTAATTAAAGTATCTCTGGTCATTTTTCAATGTTCATTTTTATTTAGACTGAAAGCTTGACTAGAAGCAGGGTGAGAATAGTGACCCATACTGCCAAGTGCATTGCCATACATACTATTGGATAGTGACTAGGAGCTGGTTTGCAGAATGGACAGCTGCCCATTAAATACCGCAAAGCCATTAAGGTGGGGACCCTAGGTCACATTGTTTTCAAACTCTTCCCATTCTTCTGTAGCTTTAAATTGCAAGACAGTTCTAAGTAACAAGAGGGTATTTTCCACCCCTCATCACTCTCAACTTTTCGCTTCCTTGTTATAGATGACTTTTGCCATGGGAAATATTAGGCCTTGTAAAAACATCCTTCAAAGGAAATGTGTTTGAACTCCTGATTTTAAATTCCATGCTGTATTGCATAAGATTAATGTCTAACTGTTTTCTATGGAGAACAAACACAAAGGTTTGTCTTCATGGAGGGTGGGGAAGGGACACTTCCTTAATTTAATGTAATTTATGTCTCTCTTGCTGCCATAAAGGAAATGGATCTCCCCCTATGCACCTAAGTAAAGCCGCACTGACTATTAATAGCTAATAAAAGGAAAACACAAATCTAAATTTCTTCTTTGTGTCATTACAATGATCTAAATGGGGAAATCATTTTAATACCATCTGAAATGACCAATTGTTTTCTGGAGATAAACCCACCAGCACTAAATGAATCAACTGACTGCACCATAAACTTAATTGCATATTAATGCACCAAAAATGATGTGATTACTATCTTGTTTATTTTGTTCCTCTCTTCTAAGCTTCTATTTGTTGTCATGAAAAGAACCTGGTTGTCCTATCTCTGTATTGCTCACATAAGGTGCTGTACCTTTTCTTTAGGAAGTTTCTGCTTTCCAGAGAAGGTCATGGATGAGGATGAACTGGCTGACAGTCAATCTCACAAATGCCAGCAGTTTGGGGAAGGATTTGTAGGCTGTGACAGAGGCAGTATCTGATTCTAAAAGGATTTGCCACACTTGACAATTTGAGGGATGTTTGTGGAATTCCCAGGGGAAAAAATGAACAGTCCAGAGCGTATGTCCAGGATTTTAACTGTTCTTTCTAGCCTCTTGTTGGATAGATCACTGTAGGGACCATACAAGCTTTTTGGGACAGGAACCACGTTTTTGTTCAGTGTTTGTACAGTGTCTAACACCATAAGGTCCTGGCCCATGACTAGAATCCCCAGACGCATCCACAAGAAAAACAATAAATAATAGACACTGACTGATACATATTTTTCTGTAAAAGAACAAAGAAAAATCCTTTACATTAATAATCGATGTTAATATGTATATTAACACACATTCCAAAAAACTTACAAACACACACACACACAGACTTAAATTTTAAAATTAGAGAGCACTGGCTCTGCTTTGCAAAAAAATATGCAGGGTTATTCAAGATTTGTGTTCAAGACTTCACATTGTATATGCCTCACCTTCAGGAACGTGATGCACTATTCCATACATCATCATCTAATTTATTGACTCATAACTATGTGGCACACGCTGTAGTTCTCTGCCCAGGGTCAGGCTCCTGTGCCAATCTTTAATCTTACACTTTCCAAGCCAGTGGCTCTGCTTGTGTGCCAGTGCTGCCATGGTTTGCACAGTGAGTTATATTCACACAACTCACCTAAAAATCCCAACACTGATTTTCCTAATAACCAAGTTTATCCTCAGTATTGGGCTAATCAAGAGAGAATCAAGCACACTCACTGAGAGCAAGACCCTTGTGAAACTGCCAGTCAGTAGTTGAGAAGGTTCAAAGCTGGACTACTCTACCCAAATCCCTCCAGACTGTTGGAAGCAAATGAATGCCCCTCCTGGCTTTGATTTTGCCAAACAAAAAAATCTGTTTGGAGAAATTTTCCCAAGCCAAAAGTACTTTTGGTTCAGTCCAGTGCTACACATCCCTGTGGGGCAGGAAGTATTTTAATCACCATTTTACAGATGGGGAAACTGAGGCACAGGAAGATGATGTAACTTGCCCAAGTTAACTTTATGTGCAAAAATACTTCTTCATAGGGATGGGGTGGATGGGCAAATCTGCTTCCTGATTCTGCCCCAGGTCCTTTCACAAACTGGCCGGCTGTAGCACCTGCAACAACCCTACTCCTTAGCTTGGTGTATTTTGGCTGCTTTCGGTACTAGAGCTTCTGGGCAAAGAGGCCCTGAGCCACAATCTTTATATTAAAGAGGGAGGAGGAGGAAAGGGAAAAATAACTCAGAGATAATTTGTTCTAGATCCACTAGCACAATTTGATCAGCTGGTTGGACTGATGCCTGAGGCTTCTGCATTGCTCAGCCATATTAAACCATCTCAAGCAACACAACTTCTACCCACAAACCAGAATAAAGAGCAATGTGATATTAGGAGAGTCACTTGCTACAGCAGGTATAAAACAAGTCCCCAGCTATGACGTTTCTCAAAGAGACCGATGCTTACAATGGTATGTCTATTCCTTGGCCAGGGCTGAGCTCTGATTCTAGGGGAAAGTGCTTTTATGCACAGGTTAAATTGCAATATGTAAAGACACTGCATTGCACCTGTATATTGGCTTCAAGACCATATTGCATGTTTAGCAAAGGAAAGCTGGGAGAATCAGAAGCCACTGCATACATTAAGAGCTGCAGCACTTATGAATGGAGGAGGTAGTCTTTCAGGATAACCACACTGTCCTGCAGTGCATTGTTGGCCAAACTCCCACTGGAGTCCATCAGCTCCAGCAGGCACTAGAAGCAGTCAGTGTAAGGATGTGAGGTGCTCTGGCAGGGGCTAAGCTTCCTGTCTCCAAGAAGCTCAAGACCCAAAATCACAAGCTGGTATAGAAGTGAACTGCTGAAGGCTGCCAGACCTTCCCCTCCCTCAGGGCCAGATCCTGTGCTGGGACTCTCATAAGGCAAAGCCAGGAGAGGCCAAAGGCGGTTTAACATTATTTGTGCGCCATACAGATTTTGGGCTGCTTGGAACCTAGCATGACCTTCCCCCTACTTCCCAGCCCCAGCAGGTACTTAAACTTACAGCAGCTTTCCCATAGTGCTAGTTGTGGTGCTGCTGCCCAGAATAGCAAGAGTGTAGAAAAGCCCTTCCCACACCCAGCCATTCCTTCAGCATGTTCCTTACATCGGAGGTGGTGAAGGGATATCTGTAGCACTCCTGCTCTGGAGAAATTATTCAGGGCTGTTCCATACCAATTTTGGCCCTGCTATGACACAGTAAGAAGACCCCAGCAGGGTTCTCATTATTCACTGCCAGCGTATCATTGCACTTTGCCTTTCTACCAGCATCAAGTTTTTTTTACCAGAACATCCCAGCATGATTTTTTTTAACATTAAATTATGTATCACAACATCACAGTGAGGATTACACCTATTTTATCAAGGGGTGTTCAGGGGCACAAAAGGTGGATAGGGATTTGGCCGAGGCTGCATATGGAGTTAATGGCACGGCCACAGGAAAAACCCAGGAGTCCTGTCTTAAAGTCCCCTGCTCTAACTACTGGACAAATTTTCTTTTGTTTCACACACAGACTTGTTACTTCGTTTAATCAGACCAACAGATAAAAAGACTATTTAAAAGTCACATATGTCTGTTTCTTCAGCGTACATATTATTGAGTGAACAAGAATTTTCTTACACAGCTGCACTTAAACAGAATCACATTACATAAATATCAATACTTGCTATGATTAATATTGCTATTTATATTAGCAGTGAATTGGGTTCACACAAAAATAATTAGCACAGCATGCCTAGATATTAGTTGCTCCTAATTATGTCACAGTTCATTTCAATGACAGCACTATGTCACACCACATAAACAACAACCAATGATGAATAGCCAGAAATTTGTTACCTTAAAATATTTCCCTGCGTTATGGATAACTGTTTCAGGTGAATTCATGGGTGGAGTTACTAACAAACATGTCAATTAAAGAATACTGCTCTTGGGGGATTGAGTATTTTTCAAAATCTCATTCAAATTCTGAAGGTGTGGGTTAGTTGGGTGGGTTTTAAGTATGAAGAATAGAGCTGGGTGAACAACAGATTTTTCTCTTTGCTGGCACTTCCAAACATATATACATACATAGATAAATTGTTTGGGTCAAATCAAATTAAAAGAGACAACTAAAACCTCTTTTTCCTCCCCTCAGGACACTTTGTCAATGGCACCTAAGTCTTGAAATACTGTTTTCTGACAAACTATTCAGCAAATTCATGTCAAATGTGCAAATAGTTTTGGGTCAACCAACACTGCATTTTTAGGGCATAATTTATTTGCACAACTCTACTGAAGACCATTGAGTGTGAGTTAGTGGCTGGCTGTCAGGACTCCTAGCTTCTATTTCCAGTTCTACCACTGACTCAGTGCATGACCTTATTTACTTCATTCATTCACGTTTGTTCTATTAGTACACACTGATAGCCCAGGCCAATCCCTGGCTACCCTTGAGGGATTCTTGTGGCACACTCAGACTCAGGCAATTACCCCCCACCCATCCCCAACCACACCACCCTGGCAGCAGCATAAACGTAACCAAAATGCCATAAAGCCAGCCAACAAAATTGTCCCAAATCCCCCTCCTAGCACTCCTCAGCCTTGTTCTTCTCCCAACTCCTTTGAGCAAGTCATTTAATCACTCTGTTCTCCATCTGTAAAGCAGGGGTACTGCCAGGACTTACGCGCTCACAGAAGTATCATGAGACTTCATGTACTAAGGATTTGGAAGTGCACTGAGATACTTGGATGACATGAGCATTATGGGCTCCCTGCTGCAAGCTGTTCAGCATTCTCTGCTGGGTCTAGCAAAGCTCTAAGCATGCGGGAATACTTGAAATTCCCTTTCTCCACTGACTGGTATGTGTAAAATAGCAAACCTACCTGGAATGGTTTTACAATAAGAGGTAGAGTTAGACACAAGCATCTAATAGTTGTTCTGACTCAAGGACATAAGGGGAAGTTTTTACTTTGCTCTCAACCACAGCCTTTTCTGTGCTGGCCCCTAATGGCACCTGTAACACTTGAGCTGATGAAAACAGCCTTATGACAAACTTGGAGTTTAGCGACACATCCTCAAAAATATCTGAAGGATAAGAATTCACAGATTGGGTCACAAAAGCAAATATAAACTTCCCTATGCTCATCACTAATTATTAAAGACAAAATTGGAAGTTAGTTAATACCTCTCGCCAATATCTGTCAAATGTACACATAGCTAACAAATGCTACAAAACCCCCACAGTATATTCTAGGCCCATAAATCAATCCAGGCAGGATTAACATACTTTGCATCTTTATGGTGTGCTACTGCCCCCCTGTGTAATAAACATTTCTAACAGCGATCCTAGAATTGGAAAATACTAGGCTGTTTCTCTTTAATGCAGAGCCATTTGGGTATTTTAGCACAGAATGTCCCCACACCTCTACACCTAAGAGCAACATGAAAAATCAGATGACTTTTAATATTTCAGTGCAGGAAGACTTATCTTTTCACCCACCCAAGACAGTATTGCCCCTTCCTATTTCCTCCATAACCGCAACAGGCTCACCTCTAGCTCTCAAACAGACATGTACAATATTTTGTGGTGTAGCACAGAAAGCAACAGATCAGAGGACTCTTGGGGGACAGATTTTTTAGAGTAGTTCAACTCTTATTTAGGACCACAATTACCAGGTTCTGAAAGCGCTCATTATGTTGAGTGCTGAAACTTCAAAAAAAAAAAAAAATCTGTCCACAAGTATCACTTTAGGTGACTAATTGGGGACTGATCCCTTCAGAAAATCTGGCCTCCAATTGTGCGTCTGAGCCCCTGAAAATCTGGTGCTGGGTGAGTATAGACTCACAAGAAGAAATAGTACATAAAGCTTTATTAGCCTGATTTCCAAGGGTGATGAACACATCCCACTGCCCACTGATGTAGTTTAGCACTCATTTGCCCCAACTCCACCAAGTTCCACCTTATGCCAGTGTTCAGGGTGTAGCCCCACTTATTAATCAGGGATTCAACAGGGGACCTTCAGAGCTAAAAGCATGAGCTGTTTCAGCCGAAGCTAAAGAGCTGAGGTTTTCCAAACGGGGGTGTAATTTTCATATTCTCTGCTACAGAGGAGGACCTGTAATAGACACTCACCACATACTGATGCAGCTTGGGGCAGCTGGAAACGCTGTAAGAGCAACATCTTGAGGAAATAGAGTTCAAATCCTATCAACTGTTCAGGTTTTTTTTTATTTTCCTCTCAAAAGGTACCACAACCAGACAGGTCCCATCAAATGTGAACAAACTTCTCCATCTGACCACTGGCTAACCAGCACATCACAGAATAAACCCTATTCAATTCACAATAGAAGTAGTAGGGTCTATGGATAACTAGTCTCTTTATTGTTGCATATTGACACATTTCATGCAACTTTGCAACTAGCATCCAGTTTCTGAGTGACAGCTACATTAAGCTGATAAACAGGAAGTGGAGACTTTTCTACTTCAAATAAGGCTCAAATTAAGCTTTTTTGTTTGTTTGTTTTATCTTAGGTTAATGCACTTTCATTGCAATTCAGTTCCCTGATAAGATTATTCCCGCCAAAGAGCACAGCATGAAAATTACTCTATTGGTAGATCAAATTTCAGCTGAATTTGTTCAGGCATACTGAATTCTGCCCTCTTGTTGAGTGAATGGGAAGCAGATCTCCCAGTATATCAGACATGGGATTGACCAATGTGGTGAAATTAGAGCTGTCAGATTTGGAGTGGAGAGGGACACTTTGTTGTGTAATGTTGAGAGGTTTATCTAGCATGGGGTGGGCGCCATTTAGGAAGAAACTAAGCAATTCCATTAGGCGTAATGAAATTAGGAATTAAAACAGAGGGAAAATTCCAGTTAAGAAAAGGAAAAAGTTAGGCTGCTCCTTAGCAATCTTCCTGACAATGCAATCTTTTATTTTGTGGAAGAATCTCCAAAAGGATTCTGTCACTATTCCTCCCTCACACCCTTGTCTGTTTATAGTGTAAACTGGTTAAGAGAAGGACTGTCTCTTATTATGTGTTTGTACCATGCCTAGCACAATGGGCCCCTAATCTTGAGTTGCCACTATTGTGCAAATTAAAATACCACCACCACCACCACTCAAAGGAAGCAGAGATGCCTTATTGCCTGGCTAGGGTGATCAGACAGCAAGTGTGAAAAATCGGGATGGGGGTAATAGGAGCCTGTATAAGAAAAAGACCCCAAAATTGGGACTGTCCCTATAAAATCAGGACATCTGGTCACCCTATGCCTGGCTCATTTAAAGCTATGCCAGAGAAGTACTTGAACAAAGATTGTTTTATAAAGTCTCAAAACTTGCATTTAGATTGGCTGATATTTTCAGTAACTACATTTGGGAGCAGAGGTCTACTTGGCACCTCCACATTCTTGAGGTTTGCGTGTCTAGTATCGCATTCACTTGGAATTATTTGATGAAAATGCTTAACTTTTTTCCAATACAGAAGCCCAAATCCTGGTCCCACTGAAGTCAATAGCTAAAGCAGTGCCTGTAGTCCTCAACCTTTTCCATACCGTGACTCCATGTTACGACAGAAAAATGCATTGGGACTCCCTTTCCCACCTAACCATAAATACTGGAGGGTAGTTGCAACCCCTGGGCCTGTTCATACCCCCAAGCTACGGACTATGGGCTAGCAGCTTTCCAAAGAGTTCAGACATCAGCCTAGCTGAGGTGAGAAGCTAGCAATAACGTTTTATCCAGCAGCTCTTAATACAACTCTGCAGACAGCTGCAAAATTAAGTATACTGGTAGGTGCACTGTGCCACCAATTGCAACAGTATTGACAGTTGGTTGTTTTACTAATGGCCCTCCTAGCCAATAGGAATATAGCAACTGTGTGGGTAATCCAATTTAGTTCACATCCTCTGAACAAATTAACGCTTGGGTTGCTGCATTAAACTCGCCATGCAAAGAATGTATCTAACAAGTGTCAAAGCATACCAGGCAGTCCAATACCTGGCAAACAGAAAGCGCTATGTAACATCATCCATCACATTGTAAAGCTCACCATTTCCATTCTCCAGAAAGCTTTACGACAGGACGTACAATTGATGTACAGTTACCCACAGAAATTTATTATTAAAACAGAGGTTTAAAAATATGCACATAAAGGTCAAAAAAAAAGATATTCTACATTAACAAAACTGATTTTTAAGTATGGAACAGTCATTTGCCAGGTTTTCAAAGCCATCTGTTTTCAAAGCCTACCTTCCTTGCTGTTTACCACAGGCTGTCTATCTGTTTTAACAACCTCCAGTGGGATTTCACACACCTCATTATGCAAAAGCAGTACTTATGCATTCACTCCAGCACTTGTCTAACTAATCTGCACTCATAACACCTTCCACGGAAGATGCAGCATCCCTCTTCAGAGGCTGCAGATCAAAAACAATAGTAGATGGTGTCACAGCAAGAGAAAACATAGCCTCCTGTGTATTACTGTTGTGATACAGGCCAGATCGGAGACTGCTTCGAGCTTATAAAAGAAAACAACAAACACAACCATCCTATCACAAGAGATTTTGCATTATATAGAAGATTAAAAGCTAGCATTGTATTATTATTTTTTTTAAGTTTAGACAGACTATTCTTCATGGTCAAAAGGTTTTTAACCTTTGGTCTTTTAGGGCTTAATTCTGGCAAGGCGCTGAGCATTCCCAGTTTGCGCAGATTAAAGCCACTCTGTATGTCATTTAAAAAACATACCATTTGCAAGCTTTCCATCTGTACCAAGCAGCTCTGACAGGGCATTAAACTGCTGTTTACAGCCTTCTTTCGCCTCCCACTGCTCCCTGCCTCCAGATATGTTCACATAATTGGTGGATCTTTGACAACATCAGACCTTCAGGACTGCTATGGTCTGTCATGTCAAGGCCTGTTTGGGGACCCTTTAAACACACATCCTTGACATAATCCATCATGTTAAGAGCTTGCTGGGGGGGCTTTAATTCATGGATTATTAACACAATAGACTATAATATCTGGAACCGTTAAAGTCTATCACACCAGGTTAGCTGCCACACATCCTCCCTATCTATGCAGAATTTTAAAAAAATTACCCCCATTGACATATTTGATCAGTTATATTAAGCGGTTTCCAGGTTAAACATCTCATAATTCTTTTTAATTATCCCCCCGCCACCTCTCCCACACACTGCCCAAACAATCCACATTGTCTAGAAAATATTGAAGACTTCTTGGCATTTCTGTTTTAAATCTAGAACTCAAAACAAAAACAGCTGCAGCCCAACTGATTTTAAACTACATTTAGTTTTGAAAGGGTAGGAAAAAGTCTTTCTCCTGGACTAAGGACTTGCAATCCGAATTAGCCATAAAAATTCAGTCTTTCCTGACACTGAGTTATAAACTGCTGGGGGGGAAATACTTTGTCTGTAGATAGCACTTTTCATCCACAGAGCTCCTTTGTAAAGTACTTTGAGATTAGCATCATCCTCATTCTACACATTGGGAACTAAAACAAGAAGTAACTTTCCACGTTAATCTGGCAGATCCAAGACTAGAACTGTCGTCTGCTGAGCACCACTCCATCTTGCTACCCTTGGGCCAGACTCTCTAATGGTTAATAAATCATTTCTTTCTTTCCTGATTTAGAAGGGGATTGACAAATTCAAGGTTGAATTAGGATTAGAGCCGGGTGACATTTTTCAAACAAATTTTTTTTTTCAGTGACAAATGCAGTTTCAGCAACATTGAAATGTTTTGTAAGTTCATGTTGGTTTTGCTGCATCACTTGAGTAAAAAAAACATTAAAAACATTTTAAAAGGCCCTGTGTGTAAAATATTCTACCATTGTCAATGTCCATTCATCCTTTTGGTATGTTCCTTTTAAGCATTTTTAACCTTTCTTCCTCCACCCACTCGCATTCACCCACCTTATTCCCCCCCCCCCCCCTTTTTTTTTTTTTTTTTAAAGACGCCACCCCAGTCCCTGTGTCTGATGGCTAACAAGCATGGAAATGTAATATAACAAGGGAGTTTCACAGCTCCTGGTAAGAGCAATTTCATCAACAAGTTTTATTTGTCCTTGTTGTTTCCATTTATAGTCCCCTTTGAATAATCATATAACATGACTTGTTTCATCAAGTCCTCAAGTCCCAGAGCAGCTGGCTTCAGCACAGGCAGCTTATGTCGCAGTATTGATAGTAGCTCTTTCAGTCTTGGCTAAGATAACGCTTTGAGTGGTCATGCAATTTCGTACTGAATTATCTCGTCTCAAGAGCAAATGGCGATAATGTTAATATCTCAAGAGACACGAACACAGCGTCAGCATTTGCATCTCTCCCTGCCTCAGTTTCCCATATGTAAAATGGAGATAGTATTACCCATATTTGTAACGCACTTTGGTCTTCAATAACACCCTTTACTAAAAGAGCTCACGTGTTATAGTTAATTCTAGATCCTGTGTATACAATATGGATATTCTAGAGAAACATTAAGTAAATATACTGCATTTAGGGTGACCAGACAGCAAATTGAAAAATAGGGACAGGAGGTGGGGGGTAATAAGAGCCTATATCAGAAAAAGACTGTCCCGATACAATTGGGACATCTGGTCACCCTAACTGCATTATTTGTCTTTGTTATGGTATAATTTTTTCCCTTCCCCCTCTGTATTTATCTTTCCAATCCTCTCTTTCTTCACTCAGTTTCTCCAAAGGCTCCTACGTAATTATGTCCACAATACAGGCACAATTGGATAAATAAGGAAATCCCTCTCAAATTTTCAATGCGTAACAACACAGACATGCGAGTGATCCTGTGAGCAATGTCAATCTATTAGGAGGCCTCATCTCACATATATGGGGGTACTGTGTTAAAAAACATATTTAGATATGTTTAGATATGCAGAGCTCACTCCAAGGGGTACAGGAGCCCTGTGCTCATAGACTTTAAAGCCAGACCATCTAGACTGATTGAAGGACACAAGACCACACCCATCCACTCCTGTAGAAGGCCCATAACCTCTGGCTGAGATAGTGAAGTCCTCAAATCTTGGTTTAAAGATTTCAGCTAAAACTGGACCAGGCTGGCTTTCAGCAGATATAAACACCAGTTTCACCAGAACAATTTCAGCCAGCAGAATGACAGTCTGAACAGCACTAAACGATTCAGGCAAATGGTCCTTCCTACTGTTGCCCTGCTGTGCACCACTGGCCTTCAGAATCTTCCAGAATTTGCTGCTTTTGGGACCTGTGCCCCAAACTATGGGATAGCCAGCCAGCAGGGACACTGCAACTGAAACAGTTTAGAACGGCACTAATATGGATGTGGGTCAAAACTGAGTCACAGAGGGATGCACCAAAAGGTTTGTGCTTCAGCTGGCATGATCCCATCACTTCATTTAGGAACAGTTCAATTCTCTAGAGTAGATCTGGCCTAGAGGGCCAGAGTTGAAAATCTGGGTACTTCTCACATCATCAGACACAATAGAAGACTCTCCCCTCCCTATCATGCTGTTTTCTCGGAATGGCTACCTGATTGTGTTTCTATCACTTAACTTTTTTATGACAATAGGTTGTTGACCTATCATTCAGGCCCTAACCTAGAGAACCAAGGGACTGCTTTTTGTCCCTATCCTTTCACCTGTCTGGCTTGGGTGTCTCTCCGTTGACCTGCATAGCTCTCGGGGTCATTGGAACACACAAGCCTTCCCACCACATGAAGGTGCACTTCCCAGGAAAGGGGCACTGAGAGCTGGAAACTATGGGAAGGCCTACACAGCAATGAGAGGTGTGACTGTAGCGTGTGTAGACAGACCCAAGCCAACTTTGATCCAGCTAGCTTGAGTAACATATCAGTGAAGTCGTGGCATCATGGGCTGTACATTCCCACCTGGGACCCTTGGTATTGGCTGGCCTGCACGGCCCTGGCTTCACTGCTATTGTTGTTGGAGCTAGCTAAATCAAAGCTAGCTCAGGTGTGCCTCCATCTGTGGCATTCATACCCTCTTTGCAGCAATCACATACCCTAGGTCAGCAGTCTTCTCAAATGCCCTTTTCTAGTCCCACCCATGATGTAGTCTAGAAAACGGTTTTGTTTTGCCCACACACTGGCCATTTAAAACCCAGTCGAAGCCAAGCTACCAGACAAGTTGTTTATTTAAACAGAGTTTTCAAATATGCAGTACTGGGAGCCTAAAATCATTACTCTTGAGAAGTTAAAACGGTGTATATTTCAACACTGCTAAGGTTGTAGCAGATAGGCAAGAGCTCAGATATTCCAATGGTAGAGCTAACGCTTTGTTCGTAAATCACACCATTGTGAGCAGCCGAATGGATTGTTATTTTAATTTAACTTGCTATAACAATTCCACTTCTGGGCTGAGAACAAGTGTAACAAATTTCAGCTCAAAGGAAATAAATGCCTCTTGATAGCGTATGAGTATTGGTTCAATAGCCCCTAATGCCTCTGATGTAGATGTGTGTTTAGGATCAGGCAAGTTCTCAGAGGCATATTTATCCATCATTCAGTACCGATTCTTTCAGCTGCTGATGTAACATTAAAAAGAGACATCATCAAGCAGGCTGCCCTGTATCACTCAGCCTTGCTGTATCCCCGCCCCACATGCTCCATGTTTTCATTATCTGTTTAGGGCCAGCTTACTCTGCTCACACTTGCATGTCAGTCAATCAGCAGGAATAAGACTGGCAGAATCTTCCCCTTAGGTTGTAAGCTCTCCAGGGCAGTGAACATTGTTCTCTGCCTAGTCTGTAGCACACTTGCACCCTATTGGAGCTATAGCAATAAGTGGTGCTTCATATGTTTCTATGTTGTGTCAACTTCTACATAAACATTTGTTTCCCATTTTCCCTTTCTTTCTTGCTCTAAAACATTCTTCATTGTGGTTCCGTCTCAAAATAAAAAAATAGAGGGTCAGAACTAGATCTCTGAAGATGGATATCAATCTCTCTCCTTAGGTTTTTAATGACGCTTGAAATTAACATTGATTTTTATTTCATCGTCATCTCTTAGAGATTTTCAACTCTTTGGGACAAGGACCCGTTTCTTCCTGTTCTAAAAGCTGTACATTAGATCATCACTGCTCAGTAAATAAATAATTAGCTAGCTCTTCGCTGCTTCAAGAGGAAACACACAAGACAAATGACAAGATAAGCCATATCATCTTGGAGACAGCATGTTGGATTTATTTAATAAGTTTGCACAAATGGAAAGTTTTTCCTCCATAGATTCTAACCCTTTTCAAGCAGGTCAATCACTAACCCTAAACTACTCTTCAATTTCTATTAAACATTAAAGTAGGGAATGGAGATGCTATACAAACCCTGAGTGCCAGAGAGTGAGCTGTTTAGGGTTACGTATCCACCCTGGAGTTAAGTCTTACTATGTTTGCTGGGGAAAAGCTAGACAAAGTATTGTGCCCTGTTTATCTAAATCTACAGTGCCTGCATGGCTCCCACTACTGTAATCTATTTGCCCTCAGCACTGCATGGGGAAGTTCTATTATTCCCATTTTAGGGATGGGGAGCCAGGGCACAGAGAGGCTAAGTGACTTGCCCAAGGTCACACTGGAAGTCTGTAACAGAGCAGGGAATTGAATCTAGGTGTTTCAAGGGCCAGACTAATGCCATTGTATTATGTACAATATTCTCCTTGTACCTTACATTTGCATGTGGTTGCATCCTTGACCATCTTGACTAATAGCCATTGAAAGACCTATCTCCAGGAACTTATCTAATTCTTTTTTGAGCCCAGTTATTGCCAGGGGAGATTGTGAAGGCTAAAAGTATGAGTTCCACGCGTTGATTTAGAAAGATTGGGCAGCTTTTCCCAGCATAGTTGAACTCCTGGGTTCTTTTGTCCAATTTTAATATGCCCCACCTTACCAGTTATTAACTCTCTCAATGTAAACTATATAGATCTAATATTCCGACAAATAAAACTTCCTATTTTGTAAATATAGAATCTACTTCTACTGTAGGGGGTCAAAGACGAACATCAACATTTTCAAGCTGGGGTGCCCATCTAACATTTATATCTTTAGCAGTATTGACACCTCATTTTGCCACTGAATTTAAATGGAAGATGCAGCACCTTTGAAAATGAGTCCATTTATTTAGGTTCCTAAATATGGATTTTGGTGCCTACCTTTAGGCAACCAAGATAAAAAATTTAGCCTAAGTGCTTAGTAAATAGGTACAGTGACATGCTGTAAAAACAGATTATTTCTTACTGTGGGCTCAACAAGGTGTCAGTTTCCATATTTCCGACATCTCTATTTGCTTTAAATTTGGTAGTAGCCTCTACATAGAAATCAAGCCCTGAATGCTATATGTAGAATTGTCCTAGATACAAAGTCAGATGGTGTTATAGCATGGCAACTTGCTTTCATTACTGGACAGCAAGTAGTTGGAACATACTCTCTGAAATTCTTCACATCCGGGATGAAACTGAATCAACCCCCCCACATCTGGAGGTCAGCCTCACTGAGTGACAGAAACAAAACCTTGCATAGAATCCTGGTCCCTACTTAAGTCAATGGAAAAACTTCCAAGGACTCACTAAGGTCAGAATTTCACTCCATGCATCCCTTTGTTCCCAAATGTTGGTAGCTCAAAACACGAACGTGGGTCCATATTTTCACAGAGTGCAGAGTATTTGGTTTTTCCTTCAGTCTGGAGACAGGTTCATGCAAAATCTGATATTTTATTATTATGGTTTATTTGTATTATCAATGCACTTAGGAGCTCTGTTCATGGATCAGGACCCCATCATGCTAAGTACTGCACAAACAGAACAAAAAGATGGTCTCTGCCCCAAAAAGCTTCCAATCTAAATAATAGATCTGAGATTTTGGTTCCAGCGGGGACACAAAGCTTCAGTATGTAGTTTATTTTCTTTTAAAACAGTGGTCACTATAGCATTGGCCATAGTATAGAGAATCAAGCTTCAAATGATTTCCTTTCATATCATTCGCCATGAAGTTTGAGCTCCTAATCCTCACTCTTAAGACTTATTGTCAATCAGCAGCCATGTCTATCTCTATTCATTTCATCTTTCACTCCTCCTTCCTAACTATTCCCCACTCTTAATGTCACACTTTCTTTCATGCCATGGACGTATGGGAAAAGGAACTCTTTTTTTCCAAATACCTTTCTCTTCCTTCTTCCAGGACCACTTCTCTAATAACGCTTTCCTATGCTGACTCAATGCCATCTCAGAACCGTACCATTGTCTCATATATCATATTTGTCCACAAAAGACAAAGAAGGGGGGTGGCATTTTCTAAAGCATGTAAGTCACTTAAGGAACACACAACTCTTTGAATTTCAATAGGTCTTGGACACGTGAGTCATTTAGATGCTTTTGAAAACCTCACTTGAGGTCTCTGCCCCAAAAGCTTATAATCCAGTTCAAAGTGTCTTGTGCACTCACCGTGACACTACATAATAAATAGACACTAAATGAAATCAGCAGACAACAAGAAACACACCACCCCCAAAAGACCAGTCTAAAATCAGGGGAAGCATTCGTCAATTTTTGTAGCCAAGTATGCTGAACAAACTCTAAAAAGTGTGCATTTGTTCATGGAGCAAGGACATCAGCACTGGTAGGAAATATTTGTGATTTACTCAGAATTCTGGGTGCACAAGGCAAAATGGTACATCACAAGTTTGATGTGCTCTTTTGAATGCCAACAACCACTCTGATTTTCTAGCTCACAGCTTCTTCAGAGCTCTGCCAGTGTCAGAAATCTGGCAACAAAGCAGGAGCCTGTGATGTGCTCATTTTGAAATCTTGATATCATTGGAATTTGTTAATCAGACAGATGTGTTTGTGGATTAATATTTTTACCCAATTTAGTTCCAGAAATGTGAGGTCTGAAACTGCCAGCTTTCATAACATGCTTTAAGCTGTAATTTAAAATTTGACTTCACAGGAAAGCTAAAGTGAATTTAATTGACTCCCTCAGACCTGATCTCTCATAACAGGGAGCTACAACATCAATGTTTGGTGAATAAATGTTATTTTTAATTTATTTTAATTTTTAGAAAAACACATTTCTGTAACCCCAGCAGGGTTTTGTTTTGTCTTTTAAATTGGGTGACTTTTATCCATTACCTCCTTTCATATTCAGTCACCCCGGACTTTCAGGCAGAGTAAACAAGTCCCATTCAATATACAGGGCCACATTTATCTCTAGTGTAATGCCACCAAAGCCAAAAGTATTAACCCAGGACGGCAAAAATATGGCGCTCAGGGCTTGTACACTGGTCCTCTGTGGTCTAGTAGCCATCCGAATGTGAGGTTATTCAAATCTGATTTGGGTCACTTGGGTCCCAGTAAAGAATTCTTTGGTCACAGTGAATTGAGCACTTGAGGATGAAGCAGTTTCTGCTGATATTCAGAAACTCAGTCTGACCACCTTAAAGCTTCAACCAAAGACACATTAAATTGTAAAGTAAGCCACATCTGTATTGAAGTAGTCATCTACCATCCAGTTGCACTATTTACAAAAGTAATAATTAGCATTTAGATCTTGGTGTCATGGTGTTCATATAAGACAGACAGACTACCTAGCTAAATAAGGGGACAGAACCAAACCAAAGGCCTCGATAGGTCTGGCTGCCAAATGGCATTATGCCTACTTTGCATTATAGCATCCTCGTCTGCAAAAGGTGATTCCCCATGAAGTACACTCCAGCAAGGGGAATAAAAAGAACTCACTAACAATGACAAAATGATACCAAATTGCTGGATCCAGGATGCATTTGAGGATAGGGTGGGATGGAGAGAGAGGTTGGTAACACGAAACCTGAAATACATTTCACAATAAAACAATATTTTCTGGATTTCTCTTCTCTTTTTGGTTGTCATCATTCTTGTTTTGTTTCTTTAAACAACAGGAGGAATAAAATGAGAGGGCCAAATCCTCAAGCCAACAGAGCTGTACTGGTTCACACCAGATGAGGATCTCTGGCCCAGTTGCATTGTTTCCTGAGAGTAAATGTAACCCTACTAAATCAAGGGGTAAATCAACCCTCAGTGTCCAGTCCAAGTGTCTCAAATGGTCAGGAGCGACATCTACAGGAGGAAGGGGTGGTTTCCTAATTAACTTCTAATTATCAATGTAAATGGTATACATTTCTTTGCTGAGCTGGTTCACATTTTCCAATTTTTGTTATTGGTATTTTTGTTGTTTTTGTTGTTGTTGTTTTTTTACAAGAATGTTTGCTAAAATTCTGATACAAAAAAACTTGTCTCCCCTGTGGTAAAACATTGATTAAAACGAAAAAAGTAATTGAATTTTTCCAGGTTTTAACCACATCTATTCAAGTATAAGAGAAAGAAATATAATTTTGGGGCGAGCAAAAAATGTCTGACATGACTGTTAATCACCATCAAGGGCAAAAATGGTTGTTGTTTTTTTCGGGGGGGGGGGGGAAATCCTCTTTTTGAACTTAGCCAGCTGTGTAAGTTCTCTTCCCAGTGGCGAGTCTCAGTTTGTGATCAGAGGATTTAGGGCAAAATAAGCAGCTAGATCTGATGAACTGAAGTGAAAAGAAGAGATTCTCATTACATACAAACGATATTGGCCATCATGATAAAGAACAAGGAAATTAAAAACAGAACATGGGGGATACAATTATCTCCCTGAATATAGAAAATAATTTAAGCCAGTTACCTATTGTTCAGTTTAAGAAACTGTAGCAACCATTTAAAAAGTCAGTTATCTGTTCTCAAAATACCAATCAAGAGAGAAAACTATCCAGTGCTAAGGTAAACTAAACTCTTTCCAGGGTCATTATGCTAGGGATTCAAAACAGCAGTTTGAGTTCTATTCAATCTAAATATCTTGTTATATTCGATTTTTGCTCAGATGGAATCCTTTAAGTGGATATGTACTGAACATCACATGAAAGTTCACATCAAATTTTGATTACTGTTATAAAAATTCCAGTCTAACCTTTTCTGTGCTTTTGCAATTACCGCCACTCTGAATTCCAATTATCTCTCCTTTATTAACAATCACTTTTAAACAAAGTTACCATAGCAATGCTATTCTAGCCTGATGTGGCTTTTGGTTAGGTTACTGGAAAACAATCATAACATAATTTTCATCAGAAACTCTTAAAACACACTTCATGTCAGGACCAAGACATAAGATCATCACATTTTTAAAAAGAACTTTGTCATAACATAGTAAAGTGAGTATATGTAGCCTGCTTAGTATTTATAGTTCCTTAAAGCCCATTTATAGGATAGTCCCTGCAGCGGTGCGCATTAGAATACATCCATGTGTCTGCAGCACGGCTTCAGCGCAGATTTAGCAAAAACAAAATTGATTGCTCACCTAGGCTATGGTCCAAAGAGCACTGAAATCAAAGGGACTCTTTCCATTGGCGTCAGTCAGTGTTGGCTGAAGCCCTAAGAACTCTGCAAGTGACAATTTCAAATTGAAATCAAAATAGAGAAGCAAACTCAGTCTCTAATCTCTGGATTTCTTCAGGAGGGACACAGGGTGCATAATACATTAAATTGTCCTTAGACATCATTGCTTACATTTTGTTATTTCTCTATTTTACAGGACACATGTAACTGAAATTCATATTAACCTAAGAACGGCCAGTCTGGGTCAGACCAATGGTCCATCTAGCCCAGAATCCTGTTTTCTAACAGTGACCAGTGCCAGATGCTTCAGAGTGAACGGTCAGAACAGGGCCATTATTGAGTAATCTATTCTCTGTCGGCCAGTGCCAGTTTTTGACACATATAAGTTTAGGGATGCCCACAGCATGGGGTTGTGTCCCTGACCATCTTGGCCAATAGCCATTGATGTACCTATCCTCCATGAACTTATCCAGTTCTTTTATGAACCCAGTTATAATTTTGGCTTTCACAACATCCCTTGGCCATGCTTTCCACAGGATGACAATGACTATTTTTTACCCTTAAAAAGGCCACACACATAGTTAGTCTCGGGGATTTTAGGTTTTGTAGGAAGTACTCCACTCTTTACAGACCTACAGTTGGTTCAATATTTTCTAACCTCAGTCCTGTACCACTTGAATAAAAGGTTCCACACTACGAACATTAAGTTCCCAACATGCATTTTAATTAATACTTTGCTTAACAACGCACCTTATGAAGGAGGAATTGATGTCCTATGCTGTTCAAACATGTAGCATCTACTCCCACTGAATATATTTTGGATTAAATTGGGCTAGAGCAAATCCAATCTGGAAAAACAAAAAGATTTCGCAATGAGTAAACATCTTTGTGTTACTCAAGGTACCCAGAAGATAGAGTCTAACACATGACAAAGAATGCACATGTTCTTGATTCTCTGTTAATTCTTTGGGGCCACATTACTCTTACTGCCTGTTTCCCAGTGACAGTCTTACTACGCACACAGACATTTCCTGTTAACACTTGCTCACTCACCACAACCGCTTAACACAGAAATGACTGAACGGATTGGGGTCAATCCTGTTGCCGTTAATGTTAGTAAATAAACTCCCACTGTGGTAAGGGGGGGCAGCAATGGACCTTAAACAGCTTGCCACTGGTAGGAAAAGGGAAACTACAGCAACAATAGTGAGACACAAACGTAACTTTATGCACATGAGCAGCCCACTGCAGCCAATGGAAATACTCACAACTTATGTGCATGCACTTCAACATGAGTAAATGTTTGCCAAACTGGGATCTTAGAGAGTCCCGTACAGTTTCAAGCTAAGGTCCAGGAAGCTCACCTTTGAGTTAAAAGACAGACAGAATATCCAGAGCTAATGTTAACCAGAAAGGAGATGCAAATAATCTATTAAACTGGATGGGTCAAGCAATTTCGAAAAGCTAGCTCCACTTTTTGATTACAAAAGTGGTATTGTATTGGAACAATTTCATGTTCATCGGTTAGTTATCAAGACCATACTACCCTTCAGTAGTGACTTTATAGAATCTAGAATTCCAATTCTGTGGACTCAGGAGTATCCATGTATTAAGTGACAAACAGGGGCAGCTTTAGGTATTTTGCTGCCCCAAGCACCACAGGCAGGCTGCCTTCGGCGGCTTGCCTGCGGGAGGTCCCCGGTCCCACAGATTTGGCAGCAGCCTGCCGGAGGTCCGCCAAAGCCACAGGACCCGCAGACTCTCCGCAGGTATGCTGCCAAAGGCAACCTGCCTGCCGCCCTCGCGGCGACCGGCAGAGTGCCCCCCTTGGCATGCCACCCCAGGCACGTGCTTGGCGTGCTGGTGCCTGGAGCCGCCCCTAGTGACAAAGAGTCCTGTGGCACCTTATAGACTAAAAGACATATTGGAACATAAGCTTTCGTGGGTGAATACCCACTTCGTCAGATGCATGTGGTGGAAAATATACTTGACACCATGTGTTAAGAAGTCCCATGTATTTAAAAACATATGTATCAATCAAACTATGGTCATTGCTATTACTAACTAATGCTTAGCACAAAGTGAGGAACAAACACTGATTCATTACAGACCTGTACTGAACCACAGACTTTTGTTCATCCTTGGGCCACAGGACCTGTTTACCTACTGTAGTACACGCAGCCTGGTACTTTCCTCCCAGGCCTCCTCCCCCATGTCTCCATCACCACCAGCCTGATCCAAATCCCACCGAAATCAATAGGAGTCTTCCATTTACTTCAACGAGCTTTGGATCAGCCCACAGCACAACCAGTGAAATGCAAACAGCACATAGGTGGAATGAACCATGTTGCATCAAAGGGTTTCTACACTATTTTCAAGTAGTTTTCCCAAAGAAGCCCCAAGGCCTATTACAAAAGGACTTTCTCCCTTCTCCTGGCAAATTCCTTCATATTACATTGGCTACATAAAAGATTTTCCTTTAGGCTGCTTGATCCTGCTAGTCTGGCCCTGAATGTTGAATCCTAATAAATGATATTTTAGAGACAATCATTTTAGTTACTCAAGGACTGTGTCTAATTATTTACGAATCCTTGCTGTCTTATTTTAATGGTGCATTGTGTACATGCACACACACACACACACACACACACACACACACACACACACACTCTTTATATATATGAAAGAGAAATGGGCAACCACTGTATTTTTATTCATTTTGCTTTTCTCTCTTCTCCTTTGCATGTCACTTTATTACCTCCAAGCCAAAATGCTAAGCATGTTTAACACTGGTAAAACCCGGGGATTTTTTTAAAATCAGATCTTCTGCTGTTATAGACCATTTCTCTCACCTCTCCCCCTCCAGCAATAGCAACTGCAAGCGGGAAGCTGAAACGCCAAAGCAGGTTTCCTGCGGCAAAACTCGATGCCAGCATTGTTCTAGCAGCATGCGCCTGCTCAATGGTGCTTACGGAGCCATTCCTCTGAATTTTTCCTCCCCCAGAGGGATGACAAATAGGAACAACAACCCTCTTACTATGCTCTTCAAACCCCCAAAAGCTTTCTACTGCTGTCTCTGTAACCTAATCAGCAGCTCAGAGATACAAGCTATCAGCAAACAAATGCATCTCCATACCAGCTCCCCTGCAAGAGGATGCTCCCTCCAGCTCTCTCTTTTTCACTTTGCCTTCTTTTGAAAAATCTTCAAGATTGTTGCTTATGTCATAGCAATGTTTCCATCGCTCCTCTTCCCATGCCAAAATCTGCTGTGCTATAGGGACCTGAGAGGATGGAGAAGAACAGCACAAACAGCCAAAGTAAAGCAATCAGTTCTGCAGAAACATGTATTGCCAAAAGGCTGCCAATCACAGCCTCAAAAAATTATGACTGGCAAGTAAGTCCTTTTATACATGCGGCTTGTGGAATTATACATTGAACAAGGAAAGGGCATAAGAACACACACATTACACAGGACAGATTTTCATTTACTTTTTTCACAAGCTTCATAAAACGGATGAGGTCAGTTGAGATGGATGGAGTTATTCCAGTCTAAAGAATGGAAGTAAATGGCTGTTGAAAATGCAGACCTATGTTGTAGGTCTCATCCAGAAAGGTGCTGAGCACAGACTTCTGAGAATTGCAAATACATGGCAGTGCTCCAGATCCTACCTTTATAATAGGTTACCTTAGAGTTAAGAGTCCATGCATTAATATTTCAGCAAGGTTATAGGATTCATAATAAACTATGTGACATAATTCCAGTTAGCATTAGTGGTGGCAGAAATAACAGAAATATAAGTGTCTTGGCTAGAAGCCTCAACCACAATTGGGTCCCATTGTTGCAGGCACTGTCCATACCCACATTGAGACAAACAGACCCTGTCCTGAAGAGCTTACAATCTACATGGACAAGAGAAATAGAGAGAGGGAGAGGAAACTGAGGCACAGTGGCATGAAGTGACTTGCCCATGGTCAGCTAACATGTCATTATCAGAGATGGGAATAGAACGAAGATCACCTGACTTTCATTTCAGGGCCCTATCATCCTAATAACAACATGTCATTTATATTGCTGTCTGAATTATTTGTTCCAAATAATTTATCCATAAAACCCTTTTTTTTTCCTTTTCATGAATTATCTGAGACAAGACTTTGTGCAACTGCAAATATTTTAGCCTAAGAACTGCTTATTTTGATGAGGTTTCCCGGCATGTCTCATTATCTTTTTTATTCACATCCAGCTGTATGTTTCTACCCTAATCTGCCTGACAGAACGCCATAGAGTCCCTTTTCCAGAGCCTGGTTAAGACTGGGACATGGCTGAAGATTATTTGGCTCAATCCAGACAAAACTGAAGCCAAAATGGGGAAAGCAACCGGAAGATATGGCAGAGATTATATTGGCCACTTTGACAGGGATGGTCATTTTGCTACCCAAGTTCTTAGCCTAGAGATGGTGCTAGATTCCCCATGGGTTTTAGTTGATGATACAGTGGTGAGCAAAACCGCCCTTTTCCACTCAGAAACTGCACTCAGCCAGAAGGCTTTTATCTCTGAAATACACTTGATGCAGGCCACACCTTCTCCACTCAGAGACAGAAGCTTGGAGCCTCCATCTTCATGTGTTATTTACTCAGGTGTGATCCGTGGAAGCACTTGAGCTAGATGGGAGGGAGTTCCCATAGGACATTCCTTGTAACAACTCCTTGACTTTGCAAGTGGCTATTCTGTTGATTCGGAGTAGCCTGAATCTCTTGAATTTCAGGGCCTAATGCAAAACCTAATTTCCTGGGCCTTGAGGATATTTTTGTTTGAATTATTGGCTGGCTAATTCTGTGTGCAAGAGGTTGGGTTTTGCAATATTGCTGGATATGAACTGCTGTTTGAAATAATTATCTGGATGACAAGAGCCAAGAAGAGAGGCTTGTTTTATACATAAATCAAAGCAAATAAATAAAATAAATAAATACTTTATACATTGGTCATTACTAGCAGTATGTTATTGGTCACCTAAGTTAAGTGGTTTTGAATGGGCTCCGGCTGAATGAGTGAGAAATTATATATGAAATATTTCTATTTATACACAAGTAACGTTGTTCTCAGGCAAGTAAGGTCATTCATTTCACTAACAACCATTCCCCCAAAAGTGGTGCAAACCTAAATCAGAAGAGTATTCATTAAAACCTAAGGAAGTCACATGCCAAACCTTAGAGGTACATACAATAATATGAGTGCCTGCAAACACTATTTGTAGTTTTTACCCAGATATAATCATCTATCCCTTTACTTCCTCTGGGAAAAAAAAAATTCCAGGTGGATTTTTACCTAAGGATTTTAAAATCTTCATGAAACAAATAATTGCTTTAGGGAGTCAAATTCATTAATCAGTTAAATACAAACCACTGGTGAAATCCAGAGGTAAGGGTACCCCACCCCCTGGTGGGTAGGTATTTCTCATATGGTGTTTAAAACCACTCCGTTCCTATACTCTTGAAATAATAAAGCACTATAGAGTGGGCCAAAGAATCACTGCTAAAGCCTTAATGTCTGAAGCTGCAGGGCTTTTATCATATGTGATAAACATCCCAAATGGAAATGACCTTTTAAGGATGGTAAAGAAACACAAAACAATTATTTCTTTAGCACGATGACCATAATGATTTTAGAGTGAGACTTGTGCTCCTAAATCATTGAGATGCTGCTGAAAATTTTACCAAGTAGCTTTCATCCAAAATGCTCTGAAAATGATTTATAAACTCTGCTGGTTGTGCAAACTATTTTTTATTTTGTATAGGCAGACATGACAGATCTATAAAAGAGAATTTTGACCATTTTTGAAATCCAAGAGTGGAATGTTGACATTGTTTTCTGGTACATAGATACACAGCCTAACAGTTTAGGGCAGGATGTAAAGATTACAGGTGCATTTTGCAAAAGCAACTAAATCACCTAGAAGTCTAAGTTCTGTTGGCACTTTTGATAATTTTATCCTACATCCACATCAGACTGTACCACATATATTTTACAAAGACATCCAATATTCAAGTGAGGATGGATTTACCACTTCCTTGGTAAGATGTATGATTGACTCATTACTGTAATAAGAATGCATCCAAAATGTTGAATAGGCTACATTTCAGGCATTAGACTCTGTATGTCTATACACATGCATATGACAGTGACATTTGTTTCATATTACCTGCCTTATATTTAAGTTCCTGTGATTATAATTCCCTTCCTCTGCCCTCCAAAAATTAACCCAAATATTCCCTTAAGATTCAAAAAGGAATAAAATGTGCAACATGCACAAATTATTAATAGTAAAGATGGGTCTAAGCTTCTAAGTTCGGATCTGGATTTGTTCAGCAGTTCAGCTGTGTCTGCATTCTGAATTTCCTCAAAATCTTTAATCAACAAATATTGTGCAACAGATAGCATGCCACATACTAAACTTATTCAAAACTGACAGTTAACACATGTCCCGGTTCAAGCTGATAAACACTTGTAACATTTTATTTTCTTTAGAGGAGGAGTATTTTATGCTATGTGACATCAGAGAGGGGTGATGGGTCACACAGTTAATTTACTGTTTTTTTTAAATGTCAAGAAAAGAAATGGAGCAATATAAAAACAACAAACAACAAACAACCACCCAGCTAGAATGTAACCACAAAAGGGTACATTTTCAAAGCACTTACAAAGTCCCAGCAATGCAATACCTATTTAGTTTAATAGGGGCGGAGTGATAAAATTCACACGTTGCTCTGAAAAGTTACATTGAATTGGCCTTGTCTGTCTTAGCAGTAAAGGAATAATGTGTGTGTGCCATAAAAAAAACCAAAAACATTTCTGTCTGCCTCTTGCAATTCCTTTCACTATCTGAAGGATTCATTGATGGCCAAAATAAGTTTGCAAATGCCTAACTGTTTTCTTTTTAATTTTACAGAAAATACTTAAAAAAATATTAGCTCAGAGGCAAGTCAATCTCTAGAGAATACAAGTGTGTTGAATCCAGTATTCAAGTGTCCCTTTGTTTAAACACAGGCTAGTTAATTGTTCTCTGAAGCATATCAAAGGACTGAACATGTAGAACAGTACAGAAAGGAAGCTTCTTCAACAGAAGCCCATCCATATTACCTAGCCAAATTTTTATCTGTGTCCCCATCAGGCTTGACCTGGTGCTGCTGTGAAGTAAAAATATTAGTTCCAATTAATCCCAAATTGACCTAAAAGTCATGGGGTCTGGAAAAATAGAAAATGTTCCGTGAACCAAGTGAGCTGCCTACACTTTCTTCCCTTGAATTTTGTAGGTGAATTTAGCACTGGGGAAAGATCAGAGAGAGATTCCATTGAAAGCCTTCTACCTAGCTATAGAATAGGTAAGACACAGGCAGCAGTACCAAAAGCTTTAGCACACCTTCCACCACTGACTGAAGGAACTCTCTCTGTTCTCTGTGCTGCTATGGTCTCTTGGGTCTATCTGTTAAGATAGTTAACACATGTGCCAACTGTGAAGTGAACATCTCTGCACTGAGGTGAAGAACCCAATACAAAATGGCAACCCAGAAATCCAGCTGTATCAGCCTAAAACCAGTAGCAAAGTCGTAAGCCTCTTTAAATGGACCAACAACTTCAAGGAGACAAAGGGCCATACCACTTCAGAGTGGGTTACAATATGGTAAACCTAATTCATCACCTCAACCCAGCCATTCACTCCTCCTAGTTCCCAGGAAGTTTTAATGAGTGTCGCTAACTTCATCCCAACCACCTCTATGCATCTGATGGTAGCTCATTTTTTATATACCAGGAACATTTGGACAAACAAACACTGCTAACATCCAGCTACAAGTCTGTGTGCTAATGCAAATAAGGTTATTACCAGAGCTGGGCAGGAAACAGTTTTCCCATCCTATAATAATTTTTGAGATTCTCCACATTTTTCCTGTTCCGAACTGAGAGGAAAAGTCAAAATCTCAAAAATGTTCATCAATAATTTGAAAAAAAAAATTGTATTGGGTCTAAGAGTTTTGATTATTCCAAAACCTTTTGTTTCAGTGTTGACCTTTTTTGACCTCTTTTTGTTATAAATTAATTACATTTTCAAAACAAAAAGTCATTTTGAACCAAAAACACAGGGTGGTGGGTTTTTTTTTCAAAAAATTGGAAATGGGAGAGTTGTTAAAACAGACCCTTTCACATGAGTAGTTTCAGTTTTTATGAACTGGCAATTAAAAACATTTCATCAGAAAATTCATAACCAGTGATATGATAGTATCCATATTATGCTGTTCAGTACATTACAGCATCTCATGTCATATGGCAGCATTGTTATTAGCTTACCTTGTTAGCTTATTTATACACCAACAGTTCCCATCATGGTTCAAAACTGTCAGTTAACCCACACAATGAAACATTTCCAAAACCATACACAGGGTTTGCAGACCAAGCTAGTATCATATCACTTCAAAATGATATACTCAAAAAAAGTTTTGTGGTTTCTATAGAAATCATGAGGATGAATATGGCTGAGTGTTTTTTTTTTATTTTCCATAAGCTAAAATGTATAGACCCTGCACATACACAGTAAATAATGATATTCAAGGTACACTCAGATAAGTCAATTATCTGCGAAAATAATTCCCAAACTCATGCTTTTTAATGTTTCTGCTACATGCACTTTCCCCCAGCTGGGCTTTCACAGGCAAGATTAGTTTTTTCTCCTAACATTTAATGACATGTTTGTGGTATTACTTTTGACACATTAGAGGTAATGGGACTGAATCAGACTTGTATGTCATAGTTGCTCCAAATCAAAAGACTACTGAATTACTTCAAGGTATCTCTATGTCAGTGCATTCGCTCAGGAGGGATATCGGTTTGGTTTCCCCCCAACCTCTTTGTCAGTTAATTTGTTCACTTCCATGTGAGTTTCTTGAAAGCACTGAGTCTTAATTAGTCCTCTTTAGTTGCTGTTCCTGATAATTGTTGTCTCTCACTATCAAATGCAGTGGAGTTGAGTAAAAAATAGATCTCATTAAAGCCATGGTTTAAACATGAAATATCGTTACAGCTATATCTATGTATACACACCCAACCACAAACCTTACACTTTTATATAAATAAAAGTATATACGTGTATATAGACACATGCACACATGTTGTATGTGTGCACTCATACACATTATACACCTTTATAATACACATTCCAATTTGCTGACAATAGTTCATATGACCTAAAATAATAGCATATCTATACCCTTCTCTCCCTCCCATGAGAAAGACACAAGGATCAGAAAATTCAACAGGGTTTCAGGCCATCAGCTCCTCAGTGTGGAAGAGTTCTGGGGACACAGAGAACACGGAGAGGGTATGAAGATGTGTTTACAGAGATGAAAAATGGTACCACGGTTTGGGTGCTAGCCTGGAGCTCCAGAAAACTGGTCTCAATTCATTGTTCTGCCACAGATTTTCTCTGTGACCTTTGGCAAGTCATTTAGTCTCTCTGTCACTCAGGTCCCCCCATCTGTAAAAAAAAAAAAAAAAAAATGGGGATAAAGCTTACCTCGTATAGGTGCTGTGAGGATAAGTACATTAAATACTGTGAGATGCTCAGATATAACCATAATAGGCGGCAGATATGTACCTTAGACAGACATTGTTTCTTTCATTTTGTAGCACAAAGCCACGCTGGAGGGGCAAGGGACGTGTCCAGCCAAAGGTTGATAGTGTAGATAGGCACAGCAAGGTTGAGATGTTCAAAGCAGTGTGGTGGGTTTATATATGCCCCTCCCATAGCTTTAATCCCTGGCATGGCTTTGTAAATTTCAGACACAAGCTTTAGGGATAATGCTGTTTTATTTTTACCATTTTTTTCCAGTGATAGAAGAAAGCAATCCTTCCTGTGCTTCTCTGTTCTTGTCAAATGCAGAAAATGCAGCCTCTAATTTTATGGAACTTGGGCATCTCAGGTAAGGGAGCCTCCAGGTATGCAGAGGCAAAAAAAGAGGCTTTTTCTCATAGCACTGTTGCTATACCCTTCCGTACCACCCATCAGCATGGCTCTTTTTGGAGCAGAGCTCCCACTGGTTGAGTAGCCTGCAGCTGTTCAGTAGCAGTCATGTAGAGGAATTCACAGGAATGAGGTGACATTTACTCCTAGTAAGTTGTCTGCACCTGCTGGCAGGCCACATTGATGCTCTGAAGATCAGCTGTATGCTGGCTCCATCCCCCAAAATCCTGCAGAGCCAGTTCCTTATGGAGCAGCACCAGAGTTCTTCTCTGCCTCCATTTGTGAAAGCAGAGAGTGTGGCTGGGAGAAGGTCACGTGACCCTAAATTAGTTTCATCAGCACAGACAGAGCAGCAAGACCTTGTATTAGAGCCACCTAAGCTCAATTCACACTTTAAGTAGCACAAAATTCTAAGAGTATTTCCTTGCTCTGCTTCTGCTTTCTAGCACAAGACTTGACTAATTACTAGGAGCCCCAGCCATTGTCACAGACCAGGACTCCTTCGTGCTAGGTGCTGCATAAACACAGAACCAAAAGACAGTCCCCGGCCCAAAGTGTGTGAAAATATATGAGAGAGAGAAAACAAAGAACATAAAATGAGAGCTGGTCAGAAAATAGTAAAATAAAATTAAAAAAAAAATTACAAATAATTTTCCAAAGAAATGAAAAAATCTTTGGGCTAAGATATTCTGACAATAATATTTAAATTGCAACAGTGACTTCAGTACTGGAATAGAGTATCCTTATATTCCTCTAGGATGGACCACCAAAGCCACTGGATTTTACCTATAGAAACTTGAGTTTAAGGACTCAAAGTGACCTGCAAATATATGTTCTGGACCTACTGGAAGAAGTTAAGGAAAGGAAAGGGTATTTCAGCAGCATGGCTCGCCAAGTGTGTTTGCATGTGTGGCACATGCTATTCCCATTACTTTTAATATGTTGCCAAGGAAATGCGTAGTGTGCCAATCACATCAAAATCCTTCCTTTCCCGAAACACAAATTTAGTAAATCATATCTGCCATTTATTTCTTAATCAAGAGGCCCTTGAGTCAGACTCCAGAGACTCATTTTTACAAATTTCAATGTGTAAGGTATGAAAATGAAGAATTTTCAAGTAGGCTGTCAAGCACTTAAAAAAAATTAATTGCGATTAATCGCACTGTTCAATAATAATAGAATACCATTTCTTTAAATATTTTGGATGTTTACTGTGCATTAACTGTGATTAATCAACAGCCCTACTTACAAGCCATTAGTCTGCTCTGGATATCCCTTGTCCTCCCCCTTTTTCCCTCCCCCCAATACATCAAAAAGAACAAATAATTTAAAAAGGAACAAATTATAATTTAGAAATCAACTTCAAGTGGAAAATATTGGAAGACACACCAGAGAAATAGCATAAAAGGGAGGATCCCTCCCCTCCCCCCCCCCAAATAGAAATCAGCATGTGCCTGGGGTTAATACTTTGCACTTTGTTCGATTCCAGAAGCCAGTTTCTTGCTCCTTCTATTTGCAGGAGAGGGCAGATCCTCTGCTGGTGTGAACTGTCATAGCTGAAGACAATGAAGCTATGACAAATTACACCAGCCGAGGATCTACTCCAGTGGGTCACATTGTGCTGCCACTGAAATTAGTAGGAAGGGCCTAATGGCAGTGACATCAAATGGTGCTGGCTCAGGCCCTTAGCCCAGAGAAAAAGTCATGTGGCTCACACTGCAGTAACCCCTCGAGATGTTGTAAAGATGCTTACCTCTGTGTACAGCGCTTACCACCTGGAGTAGGCCCAGTGAAGTCAGGTGTTACATGTAGTCGAAAGCGTTGGCAAAACTAGTCCCCAAAAGCTGCATCAATTGATTAAAAAACAAGACCCAACTCCAGTTCTATTTTACTAAAAAGGTTGGTGTGAAGTGGGACCCAGAAGGAGAGGATAAGAAGCTCCTGATTCCAAAGATTTTAAAACATGAAAGAGTATATTCCTGATACAAAAATAACAAAACCACTAGGATTTTAAATTTGGGGGCTATTTTCTGATGAATGCCAGAGTTTACTAATGATCTAGAAGAGGAAGTAAATAGTATGCTAATGAAATCCATTTCCAGGATTTGGAAATGCAGAGAGAGAATTTAAGCAATATGCAATGAAGTGTATGGGCTTATATACACACACACACACACACACACACACACACACACGTTGCTCACATTTACATCGCACTATGAGAACATTTACTGCAGCTAAAAAATGCTCTGCCGCAAATCTAGGTTGAGCCATCTCTTTCATTAGGGACAGAAGCCTTTGCATAACTAAAGGGTGATGAAATTGCTTTAAGTTGGATGTTTCGTCTAAGATGATCAAGTAAATAAAGAGGGCAAGATGCTCCCCACAGTATGTATTTCACCTCAGCGAGCAGGTTGTATTGTATAAAGATTTTCAATAAATAATTCATGATAAAACATTCTGCTTTCCAAACTCACACAGATGTTGGAAATGGTCCCACATAAATAACCTTTCCAAGTGGCAACATGAATAAAAGTCTAATCATTACCCTAGCTGTGTAGAGTACAAAGTGAACATCTAAATACAATCAATAATCCCAATGTAAAGAGACGATGGCTACGCAGCAGGACTCAGTGGGATATAGATTTCAAGTTACAAGTCAACAAAGACGTAATAACTCACCACAGATGCTGCATATTCCTTGGAGGCCCACTGCAAGCTCATTCACCTCCCAGCAATACTCTCAGGAGTTGACCAAAATCACTGAAGGACATTTCTTTGCATCAGTGAGATTTACATATGCTGCAGGTCAGGAAGCAGGAAGTGCCGTTATCAGAGCACAGGTTAGATGGAGGATGAATTTCTAGAGGGAAAAACCTCATAAAAATGAGAATGTGAAGTGATGCCCTGTCGTCATCTGTAGGATCTGAACTCAGATGCCTTAACCAACACAGCACAGACTTCTACCCTTTGAGCTAACAGATTAACACCATTAACTAGTAGCTGTAGTAGGCGGCTATGTTCCATGTCAATTAGTCACAAGTCAGGGGCACGATACACAATTGGCCAGGCAGTTACACACAAGAGAAATTCATCCAGGGTCTGAAACACTACTTGGATACACGTTTTTTGTTATCTTGGCCCATGTAGGCACAGCTCATTTCCCACATTATTATTCCTCCAGTTGACTTTGCTATCAAAGTTTTTGGAATATTTGCTAAATCTTGAGTAAGATTCTCTCCAGGTTGTCGGAAGAGATAAACACCCTATGAACCACTCAAATCTCAAGGCTCTAGTAATCAGGTACCAGACATTTGCACCATAGGGTGATGATCCTCTGCGCAGGAGTGACTTTCACTTTTTGAAAGCAGTTCTACCCTGAAGAGTAGCTGTGGAAAAATGGCACCTTCTTACAGAGCACATCTGAGCACTGTGGGTATTCAGCATCACATTTCCTTACTTTCATGATCAATGGGGTTATTATTACATTTTAATCTTGTTATGTCCCCTGAAGCCTAGAGCAAGCTGATTCTGTTCTGACCTGCGTGTTATTGACATTATTATTAACCGAGTGACAACGCAGGGCAAAATTCTTTCGACTCTGTGCACCTGTGCTTCACCTTCAATCTTCTTTCCCAGGCTACTGTTTCCATGGTTGCTCCTGCAGACTCAGAGCTGCAGCAGTCTGCACTTCTCCTCCCTCCATGCATGGAGAAAGTTTGACTAATGCATCTGCCTTGTCACACACCTCTCTTCTCACACCCTTTAGAAACACTGAAAGCCACTGCAGAGCTATAAACCACAAAGCACAGGGGGGCATGCGATTGCCTCCTGAATCCTGCTCAGTAGCCATTCACCTCAAATGCAGCAGAACTGTCAGGCTCCATTTAGTTACACATCTAGCACTGGTGGATGTTAGAACTTGGGACCACGGGGTTCTGTGCTATTGATGCCTCCCCATCACCACAGGAGACAAAGAGTGGGCTCCCACGGGAGGACCCTGTGAGGCTGGGTTTGGCAAGAAGCACCACCCACCAGGACCCCTGACTGGCAGCCCCTCACAGCCTCCCAGTTGGCCTATCTCAGTATATAAACCAGGAAGCCATGATGGGGAGCTGTCTGAGCAACACCACAAACTGCCTGCCTGTGTCTGCTCCAGACCCTACACTCTTCAATAGACCCTAGACTCTGGCTTCCAACCCTGGTTTGTCCTTGACTTCATTGTTCGATTACTGTCTGTAATCTGGTGCCCGACTCCAATCTCCTGGTAACCTGACCCCCATTGCTTCCTGACAGCTGACTCTTGCCTCGCCTTCTGGCCCATCTCAGTCTCTGACTTCCTAATACCAGACTCCTGCTCCCTTCAACCACTAGCTCTGACTGCCCTCATCCCAGTTGCGACAGTATATCCGGTTACTATCTAGCAACGTGCAAAAATGACAGTAAGGAAGGTCCATGTGCAACGGGCTGTGCAGAGTATCATAAAGGTGCACATATACGGACAGGGATATTAATGTGTGTTATGGAAAACTATGATGGGTAATGGGGAGAGAAGATGAGATCTCTTTCTGGAAGGTTCATTGTGTACATGATTTTGTACAGCTTTTTGTAATTCCTCTGCTTTTATTAACTTAATAAAATGTTAATGCTTTAAATAAATCACTTGAAGATGAGACACAATAAAACAGTTTACAGTATGTTTCTTCTGATTTGCAGAAACAGCTCACTTCGTAAACCACACTATGGATTTTTAAAAAGATTTTATGACTCACTTTCCTCTTGTGATAGAAGACAGCAGTCATGATGTCTGTTATCTAGATCATCTAAAGCAAATAAAGTGAAATAACCGCTAACCATTTTCGGCAGCTGTTGCAAGGAGCAATGGCGCTTAGGACAGGTCATAAATTTTCCAACAGACACTTTTCTATCAGAAAATGCCAATGTGTTGAAACTGAAACATATTGTGGGCCTGAGCCAATTATGACAACATTCTGACGGACACCAGGCGAGTTCTGATGGAACCCGAGCTGCCTGATTTCTGGCTAGCTCTACTGGTGCTGAAGGACAACTCCAGATACCTTCTGTAATGTGAAAAGGACAAAATAGGTGTCACTGCTTAAGACTAGTTCTGAGGAATCTGCTGGCCATGAGCAGGAAGGGAATCCACACTGTTCAAGCTCTTTATTCACGAGCCACAACCTGTATCTGCAGTGTAAAATCAAGACTCAAGCAGCTGTCATTCATTCTAAAATAAGTTAGCCCTTAGCACACTATGAACTAATGAATTTATACCATGCCTACAGGCAGGTGTGCACAGACAGGTGGGGAAGTAATAATGTTAAATGATAATGCAGATACAATACATGCATACCTGCCCAAGTTCTTGGACTTGATGGTAAAAAGCATGAAAACAACAATAGCACATAGTACCATCTGAAAGGCTTTATATGTTTATTAATCTTCATAGCACACCTATGAAACAGACCTCACAACTGCCATCTGTAATCACAAGGAAAAATTAAATCAGAGAAGGGGAGAAAGTTTTTTATTATTCCCATTTCAAAGATGGGGCAAACACACCGTCTTTGCTATTCTTACATTTCATAGCTACCCCCAAACAGCTTTAGATGAGCATGCATTTGAATGGCACAGCCTGCAGCATGTTTTCCATAGCTGAGAATCTCTATTATACAGAATCCCCTACAAATGATTTTGGGGCAACTGAAATCATATCCAGAGATTTGCACTAACATTTTTTCTTTCAAATCTTCCACGTCCCTCTCCCTAACCTCACTCCAGCCCATAGAATCAGGGCTTTGCGATGAAAAAAAAACCTGCCCATCCAGAGTCAACATTTATTTCTCTGTTAGAATGGGGAAAGCTGTGTTGAAATTTTGAAACTTCTATATATTACACTCCAATGAAAAATATATGGAATACGTTGTCTGAGACAATAAATCAATTTCATGGCAAATTTAACTGATTGGAATATATATGTCGCCCATTATGTCTCAGTTTTGAAGATATTTGTGATTAACGTAATTTCACACAGGTACAGTTACACAGTCAGTTTATCCCACAATTTCTTTCTACTTTAACAACAGTACTTTCTAGTATACTGGCTATATTTTACTCTAAAGAATGATCTGGAAAGGAGCACAAGATGGAGTCAGGAGATAGGGCTGTATTCTCAGCTCTGCTGTGAACTCACTATCTTATCTTATTAGAGAGACAAGGTGGGTGAGGTATTATCTTTTACTGGACCAACTTCTATTAATAAGAGAGACAAGTTTTTGAGTTTAAACAAAGCAGTTCAGGTCACCAACAGAAGTTGGTCCAATAAAAGATATTACCTCATCCACCTTGTCTCTCTAATATCCTTGGCTCAGCATGGCTACAGCTATACTGCATAACTTGCCACATATAATTATTTAATCACAGAGTGCCATGGAGGAGGAGTGTGGTGTAATATATAAGGCACAGGCCTGGGCATCACCAGACCTGGGTTCTGTTCTTATATTGATCAATGAGCTGCTATATATTACTGAGCAATTTACTTCCCCTCTCTGTGTCCCCTCCAGCTTTTTGCTGTCTTGTCTAGTGACAGTGTGAGATCTGTGGGGCAAGGACTGGTTTTACTTTGTGTTTGTACAGCACCTTGCACAGTTGGGTCCTGATTTCAGTCTAGGTGCTACTGTAATACATAATACACATGCACACTGCCTCAGTTTCCCCTTCTGTCAAATGACAGTCTCATACTATACACGGGTGTGACGTCAACAACATTTGTTAAGAGCTCATCTGCTCCAATGATGACACTACAAAAATGCCAACCAACAGAAGACAACATACAAGTGCACTTCCCACCATTACCACAGCATCTGTAATATCTTATTATGAGCCACTAAAGAAGTGTCTCTATTTCTATTGTCTAAGTTTGTCAAATGGCAACTGTACGCTATATGGAAAACAATAAATGAGAACAATTCTGGTTTAGAATAAATATATGACTGGAGCGGTGTGAATAAATTATTTTTTTGGTTTGCTGGCAGCTCTAAAAAATAAAAAAATAGAAGAAATTCAAGTCAACCTGAAATCAAATTTTTTTTATATTTTCAGCAAACTGAAAAGTTGAAAAAATATCTTTTCAGGTTCAGTTAAACCTTTTGTTCAACCCAAAATGAGTCAGGTTGTTTAGATGTCAAGATTTTGTTTTAAGTTTCTTTCTATTTTTTTTCTTTTAATAAAACTGAAGAAATTTTCAAAGCAAAAAATCATTTTGTTTCAAAAATGTCAAAATGAACATTTTGATTTTTTACAGAGTTTTATTTTTTCTGAAGGAAGGGCAGGAGAGAGAGGTATTGACCAAAACAATTTGACAAATTCTAAATGAATTCATGAAATACGTCAGTCTACCCAAATCTGCATATTTCTCAGAAAATATATTCCAGTTGAAAAATTTCGCCCAGTTATGCATATGGATTGATGAAGTCATTCACCTTCTCTTTGTAACCTCCTAGAAAAATAACTTCCCAAAGAAAAAGTGTTTTGCTTGACATTACAATAGGTGATTTGAAACAGCTCAACACGGTAAGCTTTCATCCATGTTCAGGGGCAAAGTTTTCAAAAATTCTATATAGTAAATCCTCTCTACATCTCCCTTCATGAAGCCTGTATTTTATGACGGCTGAGTCAGAGGTGACTTTAGCATTAAACTGAGCCTCCACTGAGAGCTTGTCTCATACAGCTAAACTGATCAGAGAAGAAATAACCTACAGCTGTTGAAGCAAATAATATCTGATATATGTAATCAAGAAAATATCACTGTAACATTATCTCACTCATGTGCTTTTAGAGCCACTTGAAACATTAAACTTCAGCAAATTTTCAGAGAGGCATTATGCTGGCATGCCGAACTGTATCTGATGTGCTAAGCTAACACTCTGAAGAAGTGGGGGGCAGGGAATGGGGGAAAGTCAGATCTTCCTCTAGTTGCTGGTATGCATTAAGACTACATACTCACAGCTAAAGGAGTAGTGCCTTTAACTCAAGGTGGAGCTTGCATTTTTGGTATGTAGATCCCAGGTTCTGTACCTGCTTACAACACATGGTACAGTCATAGGTTCTTTACAAAGTGACCCATCACTCCCCATCCCCTAGGGGACCTGAACTCCTATTGAACTTGTTTGTCTGTAAGCAGTGTGGTATGGATTTATGGACTGTACTATTTTTAAAGGAGGATGAAAGTGTCAATGAGCTGCCAGAGAATCTCAGCCACATCACTGAATCACTGGATATACAGCCTACTATATAGTGAGGTCAACAAAGAATCACTCAAACTACCCTTCAACCACTACAATAAACCCCTTTATTTGTTTGTGAGGACTCCTCCTTGCTTCCTGGAAGTCCTATGTCTGCGTGAATTGTTCCTTGTATGATGTCACTGTTCATAATCTCATATCTTTCCCACTGGCTTAATATCTGAATACAACCAATAATTAGCTAAAAGGGACCAAATAACTGTGTTAATTAAGTCAATCTGATTACCCTGTGTTCCAGCTGATGAATGAGAGATATTTTAAAAAATTAAAAAGCTATTAGACTATTGAAAATAGTTTTGAACAATAGTCTCTAAATACATTATTTCCACATTAAAAGCCTAACCGGTAAGAGCATGAGTGCTGATATAACTGAAGATAATGGTCCAATCCTTCCATTATTATTGTCTAATTAGAGATTTCTGCTTGAGTGGAAATTCATTTTAGTAGGCAACATCGGTATATTGTAAAGAAAGATTAAGAATGCATTAGGTCAGGCCACCAATTCTTACTATTCAGTTAGGCAATTAAAAAAGCCATCTCTTTGATCTACCACCCTGATCTCCCTTATATTTTCTGCTCTATCAAATGCAAATTGAAATCAGTAACTAACCACATTTTTCTCCGTTTCTTTTTGTTTACTGTAGCTGTGGCAAAGTAAGCTGCTTCCAATAAACTGCTGCCACACAACAAAGTCACTCTGTCTAAATGGGGGCCAGAGGAGCAGGGAAACATGTGTATGCATATGAAAACTGGTGTTCTTGATCTAAAAGCCTCTGCCAAATTCCTGTACTATGAACTCTTTTGTGGCTGTTGAGCCCCACTGTGCCAGCTTCAATTTAATGTGGCAAAACTTGATTATCTCCAGAAACGTATGTGAAATCAGGATTTCTGGCTGTATGTAGGAAGATTTATCTGGTACACTCTATGGAACAAAGGAAGACAAGGACAATATGGGGAAGTGAACGATGAGGCTCAAAAGTGGTGGGAATTCAATCTGGAATTTGACTAAATAAAACCATTTGTAAAACTTACTGAAAAATAAAAGCAGATTCATGGGGCATAAACCCACAGATTTAACCTGTAAAATCTCATGGCCTTCAGAACCTTCAAGGTACACAAACGTGGCACATGGTTCTTTCAAACCATAACTCTTTAGCCTGCAGTGGCAAGAGGCTCTTTCCATAGGACACAACATAATCAGATCATCCTTGGATAGAAGGGGAATTGCAAGTATCCCCACCATTCAGCACATAACCAGACGTTTCATGTAATCTTAGCAGCACAACATGATTTTTTTTGTCTTTTTGTTTAATATCATGTCAATGCACCAGAAGTTAATCACGTGCTCAAATGTGTTTCTGAATAAAGATGAACTTAAGCACATGCATAAAGTTTAGCATAAGCTTTAGGGCTTTGCTGGTTATCTTGCTTCAGACAGTGAAATCTTTTTTTAATTTTCTTTTCTTGACTATAAGTTTGTTAAGATAAGGTGACCAGGGGAAAATTTCAGCTATTTCTTAAGCATCTTCAATAGCATTTCATTTCTAGTTGGGCTGAAACTTTCTGTGGCCTGCAAATGGAAATAGTGTTCAAAGCATTCAGTTTTTTTCCCCAGAATTATGCTTGTTTAATGGTCCTTTACCTCTGACTGTGCACATCAGTTTATAAAAAATGTCTCCTTCAGAGATTTAGCTTGGGGGGAAAAGAGAAAGTGCTTTAACATTTAAAGCAAAGCTGAAAAATGTGGTACTGTTGGGTAATTCCAAAGGCAACATTAAAAGAGGATCAGAGGAAAAAGCAGCATCTGTTACAAAACACTACATGGCTCCTTGAACCTTCCCAAAGGCTCTGGGGATTCCGTTACGACATTCTTTCAACTCAAACATTTGCAACAACATTCTTTGCTGTAACCCAAAATGACATTCAGTATTGTGGATTAAAAGTTATTACCTTCTCCAACTGGCTGAGCATAACGTTTGGAGAATCCTGACCTGGGAAATTTTGCTTAGGAGGATAGTATGCAGCTCAGAGGGAGCTGAGGACTCCAATCCACTGGTGAGGAAGTTGCTTATTTTCCTAGCAAAACATAATTGCACTCAGGATGTTTTCTCCTGACGCAATACAGGGCTCTAAGCGAATACAACATTCAGGAAATGCTACCTGTAAACAAAGAGTAACGTGTAAAACATACTAGAGTTTGATCCTGCAAGTACTTAAGTACATGTGTGATTTTATTCATGCAAATAGGTCCCACTGGAAATTTTGAAGGATGAGGCCCTGGAAAGGCAGGCATGTGTTGCAGTATTTCTTGTGCTGGTGTTTGTCTTTGTGTATAGTTATTACAGGCTTTTTCTTAAACACACACACACACACACACACACAGAGTAGGGAGCCATTTATGGGGACCACATAATGAGAGATGGGCTCTTCTTATGGTATTTCAGTTCCTGGTTGGTGGAAACTTCATGAGAAGACCAGCTCTCACATTTTGCAGCCCAATAATCCATTACGGACCAAGAAAAACAACACACAAATATATGGAATTGGGACCCAATTGGAATTTTTCTCTCACCCATCACCCAACAAAATATTGTTAGTGTGAATAAATGGAGCCTGACTCATTTCTGCTCCTGTTGTTTCAAAATTAGAAAGAAATGGTGGTTTTGCAAAAAATAAAGCCGCTCCAGCTTGCCTATTACTTGTTTGAAACTTTTATCCCAATACCTGCCTGACCCAATTCCCCTATTTGCACCAGAACTTTGATGGTTCATATGAAATAGAACCTGGATTCCATTCATTACTGGCTTGTGTCATTGCAAAACGGCTTCCTTGGAACACAAATGTAAATCCCATGCACATTCCCTAGTTCAACAATCACAGTCATTCATCACTGCTAAGGCTCTGTACTTGTCTAGACACCAACTCCCTTGGCTGTGTCCAGGACCAACTTCTCAGGTCTGTGTGACTGATTCAGCTTGCATATTCATATGTGCTCCTCCTGACTGTTCATCCCTCTCTCAGGGGTAAGGATTCATTAGCACATCAGCAGGTGGTATCCTTAACATTTCTGCAAAATGAGTCTTTGGATGAGCAGTCCCAACTGACTATTGTCAACTGGCTAAAACTTGTACAGTGGCCTTGATAGTTGGGACCTAGATTAGTCCATAAATTTAAGACGTCCAGAGGATGGAGCAGCTACTTAGTACAGCACCTAGAGACAATAAGACTAGATTGTATGTTAGGCACAGACCTGATCAAAGAGTAGCTGCATTAGCTGCACCACCCCAATTTGTTCTTCAGATACACCTGCGTCATATTTCCTTCTCTACTTCTGCCTTCCTCAGGGGGTGTGGAGGGCTGTACCAGAAGCAAAATCTGAAACCTTCAGCAACAACTTAGCTGTGCTGGCCACAAATGAAGCTAACTCTGCACTCACTCACTGCCCACCTACTTTGGTAAGGGAGTAAGCAGGCACATAGTATCTGCTCACTGCTATGTTTCGAGACCCAGGTTCTGGGAATGTAAGAAATGGTTCTCTCTCTCCCTTTCTCATATAGTTCAAGTTATTTAACCTTTGTTTTTTGCTTACCTGAAATGGGCTATGATAAAAGATAAGGATCAAAATAAAAATTTTTATTGACCTTAACGGAAAAAAAGGAGAGAGATACCTGGAATTAAATTAGTGCCAGCTTTTCACTTACATGACAATAAGCAGTTTGGAGAAAATATTGCCCAATAATCCCAGAAAACGTCCTCCTAAAATCTTGGAAATGTACCAGATTATCTATAGTCAGAATGTATTCCATTTGCCTGTGCAGGTGTGTGTTTTAATGCAAGTATTAAATTTTAAAGAGATTCTTTTTAACTAATCATATCAAGTGGCATTCGTGCAACACAAATATTTGCTTTGTTCCTTCAACACACTTCCAATTATGCTGAAAATTTCAGTGAAATAAAATTATAGTAGGTAGAATATTAAGAGAGAGAGGGAAAAAAATTTACAAAGCTGTAAACTTCAAAGGGAATTATATACTTGGATTTTGGATTGCATATTCCAAATACTCAGATTTTTCTACACAGATGTCAATTCAGGATGTAGGTAATAAAGCAGGTTCCTTAAGATTAAAAAACATACATTTAAAATGATCAAATCTAACCGTATTCCAAGTGTGACAGAAGTAAGTGATGTATTATTAGTTCTCCCCTGAATCTCATTGAACCATCTCACTGTCTCAGAGCAGGGGTCTGTCAGCCATGCAAATCCTCGCCAAGAAGGGCAGCATTCTCCATCTGCTGATGAACCCAATCTAAGTAAAGTCAAAACACTGATTTTATTGAACTCTGTTCCAATTATTACAGCCAGATTATGCATGTGCCCAGCAACCTGGGCTGGGCCTAATGAAGAGATTACACACTCAGTTTGTAATACAGACAACTTGGAATGGGTTTTATTAAAACATAAACCATAAGAAACATGAGATAGTTCACATAAGTATTGCACAAACAGAAATATATTTGGCTCTGAAGCACAACACATGGTATCCTCGCTGAATGAGGGAGAATATTATTATATCATATCATACATGATTTCTCCAAAGCAGTAAGCACCTAAAAATACTAAGTTCTAACAACTTATATCAGAAATCAAAATTGATTAATAATTAAAAAATAAAGGTTCCACCATAAATTGGAACTTTGGGTACTCACTCTTTGTTGTTGAATATGTTCGTATCAAATCAGATATTAAACCTATAAGCCTGCTTAAAACCCCAATCTCAGATAAAATTAAAATAAAAAAAGCCAGAAACCAGGGCAGATTCAACAAGTCATCTAAGTCATGAAAAACCATCTAACTCCTGGGGCTTTGTAGTGATCTCTTACATAAGGCTTTGTTCAAAAGATGATGAAAATATTAACTACGTAGCCATAAATATAGGTATGTGACAAAGCTATTGTAGAGGGACCTTTTAATGTGCAACTTTTATAGCCAACAATGGAATTACAATTTTGCTCTGAATAAATCCATAACAGAAAAGGTGAAATGTCTAGACAGATTTAATCCAGGTAATAGCTATTGTATAAAGGCAAGAGGAATCAGACTTTATTTAACGAGGTTGCAGCTGTAGTACGATAAATCAGAGAGGTCGCACATGGATTACATGTCCCTAATATAGGCATGAGGGTCTCAGCCCTGGACCCAATCTCCGTGACTTCTAAGGAATCTGCCCATTTTAATCTCAGTAATATTTAAAAGAACAATGAGAATAAACACTTTTATAGTGTTTCATTGGTAGATCTCAAAGATCTGACAAAGGTGGGATGAGTATTGTTATTCTTCTGGGGAAACTGAGGCACAGAGGTTCAATGAGTTGCCAAGATCACAGAGAAATTTAAGCGGTAGACCTGGGAAATAAATCAGTGTTTGCTGATCCAGAATCCAGTGACCTCCCACACGCCTGCAAACTGAGGGTGTATCAAGACTGAAAAAAAAGATGTGTTCTTAATTTGCGTTAAAATAGCAATGAAGACACAACAAATCTGCTTTTAAATCATATTAGTAAGCAAGTTAAAGCCTATAGAGGAGCCTGGGATTGAACTGCTAACCAATTTAAAAGCAGAGGTGCGGTGTGCTCACTGATCTTTTAACCTGAGCTAGCTAACCCAAGTTAACAACACACCTTCTCCCCGCACCCTTGGTGTAGTCATACCATGAGGGTGCAGGCAGACTCAGTCTTCAGTTTGCTGTCCCCATGCTTCCTCTGCTGTAAATGTGTCAGTAACAAATTATGAGTGGAGCAAAAATCAGAATGCGTGTCCAAAGGGAAATTCTGATATTTCAACATTTGTTTTCATCCCAAGCCAGGAGGGAAAATTTGAAATTTTTCATGGAATGAAAGATTCTGAAAAATTTTCCAAAAAATGGTCAAAAAACTTTCATTTTGAGTCAGCTCAATTGCATCTGCTTAGCTGCCTCATGAGAGGGTAGTTCGAGATTCTATGGCCTCATTCCTCCCTATGAGCTAAAGCTCCCTGGGTGGATAATATTTCCCATGATGCACTGCAGTCAAGGGACTCCCACAATGCACTGCTGTGGCTCTCTCAGAGGACAGCCTGTGGTTCATCATTGGAGATGTAATCTAACCAGGGAGCCTGGGCCAAAAAGAAGAACAAAGGCACTATACATACAAACTGTGAATCCCATGAGGCACCTCAGCAGCTGACGCAGTCAGCTTAATGTAGAACTGATCCAAAATAAAAATTTTGGTTCAGTTAAATAAATCAAACCATGTCGATTTGGGTCAGGTTTTGATTTTTCTCAATAAAAATTGTGGGAAAATTTTGATTTTGCAGAAACTACATTTTCCAGCTAAAAAAACAAAAACTGATGGAATATTCTTGACTTGCCCTATCCATAATGTGAAGAACAGGACAGTAGAGGAGCAGAGATACAGCACAGGGTTGTTCAGTCACATATTCTTGCCTACCATCCACCATGGATGTCAACACCAGTGCAACCGCCAACAAAAGAAAGAGAGAAGAAGAAGCCCCCACAGATGCAGTAAGGATGTGAGTAGACAGAATAGAAGCTGGGCTCTGCAACTACCAGGGAAGAAACAACACCAGGGCCAGCAATGGTCACATGGAGCATAGCCCTTCTGTGCCGGTTTAAAGCATTAAATGAGGGATTAGTGTTTGCAAAGTGCCTCAAATAGGATACACTATGTAAATGCTAACGACAACTCATAGAAGGTTGAAGGGCCAAATTTCAAGGACAAGCCTCCTCATAAAAATCATATTGGGGACTACCAGGAAGCTTTCAGTACCCCACAGTCCCTACTTGCTTCTCAGAATGTCTACTTTCCATGTCTTCACTTGTACATGTGATATTAAACAATAGCAGATTCAGAGACATAGCATTGTCTTAAATGCCAAGCATTCTGATTTATCAACTGTATCTATCTGCATGAGAGATACGGACACACCACACAGTGCACCAACAATTCAAACCCATTATTTGGGCAATTCTTAAAAGCCCACATGGGTTAGCAGCTACCACCAAACCTGGCAATTAGGGATTGGCAATGGACTGTTGTACGGAATGGTGTGGCAGACTGCAGGCAGGGCTGCTAAAGTAATAGACTATTATAATGAGTTATATTTGATCAGAGTATCTTTTTTAAAGAATTGTGGAACTCCTGGCCTGAGAAGATTGTGAAGGCTAGGACTACAACAGGGTTTAAAAGAGAACTGGATAAATGTATGGATGTTAAGCCCATTAATGGCTATTAACCAGGATGGGTAAGGAATGGTGTCCCTAGCCTCTGTTTGTCAGAGGGTGGAGATGGACTGCAGGAGAGAGATCATTTAATCTTTACCTGTTACATTCACTCCCTCTGGGGCACCTGGCATTGGCCACTGTCAGTAGACAGGGTGCTGGTCTGGATGGACCTTTGGTCTGACCCAGTATGGTCATTCTTATGTTATTATGTAATTATTGGAAATAAATACTTTTGATTGACAAATGTAATGCAGATGGTACCTTTCTCTTACTTTGCCAGCTACTGCTTCCCTGTTGAGCATCCAGCCCTTCCTCTGCTCCTTGTATGCCTCTATTTTGAAGGCCTAAGAGGGAGCTAGGCCTGGTTTTAGCCCTCTACACCATATCTTCCAGTGTCTGATGCACCAATCAAAATATGTGACATGCAGCTAAAATGTAGAATACCTATAGTTTGTTGCATGCTGTGATTTTGTAAATGTTTTTAAATTATGAAATCTGTTTTAAGGATGTTTGCTTACAGTATGAATTAAATAAACAGGTCTTTTTGTTTTTGTTTTTTAAGGAAACTGGAAACACAAATTCCACACGAAACAGTAAGTACCCTGCACGTTGGTTATCACCAGGATTCCAACCCTGGCTTTCCGATCACCAGTACTGACTTCTACCATTTGAAGTGAAGTAGTAACTGTATCCTCTGGTAGACCAGCCACTATAGGGGAACTTAACATGAGATTTGTTAGTGGGTCAATGAGACTATTTCATAGATAGCCGAAAAATATTGGAGAGGAGGGAGTCTGGGTTCTATTCCTGGTTCTGTAGTAGGAGCAGGGTCTAAGTTGGATGAGTGGTTAGACACAAAATAGCCAAGACCAAGGTAACACATCCATTCCAAGATGTACTGTGGCTAAGTGAGAAAGACTTGGTTCTGCTATATTAGAGACCCACATTCCCTTCCCAGCTCTGCCCGAAGTCGATTTGTGAAGCCTCTCAAGTTAACTTATTTCTAAAGAGGAAGGATTTTACTTCACTGTTTTCTAGGGTAAGGTACAAGATCTTTAGCATTACTAACAGCTGTGAAATGCACAGAAGTATAGACAGCAAATCAGTAGAGAAAAGACCAGAACTCAAGGTCTACTGGTTCCCAGCCCAGTGTACTTTCCCTTAGGCTACACAAAGTATATGAAGAGGAGTCAGCCAGTGTTTCTCTTTCTCTCCCTTCCCTGCAGTGGAGCATTTAGACTATTTCAACTGACCTGTGGAATATTCGTCAAAATACAGAATACTTGAGAGCTGCACAGGGATGAATTTCACCCTAAATTCTCATTTCAAGGATTATCCTCACTTGTGGCCAAATAAGGATTCCATTATTGTATCTGAATACAATTCCATTTAATAAAATATTATAGCGTACTGATACATATTCGGAATGGAAAAGGGAAATTTAGTTATACGCAATTTCCTATTCACATTAAAAGGACTGACTAATTTATACACAGTGGGAGGCTGTTGGAATTTGGGCAGTAATGGCTGTCACTGGCACTCACAAGATGGTGCTATAATTAATGCCAAAAAATTCAGCAATTTCATTGTATGGGGTTTTTCTACAGAGGAACTAGCCTGCCAGGCTGTATTTCAATGTTTATTCCCTATGTCATTTCATTTTCTGAGCATAGCTTAGGAGTAGCAAAAAAAATAATTAAATTTAAAAAGCTATAGTCTGCCTGGACAGACCAATAAAAAAAGGATGATTTTCTTTTACATGTCAACATTTATTAATCTTGATCACTTGAGAAATATAATCATTAGAGTCCCTTTTACTGAAAATGAGCTATTTTCCGCTTACTCCTCAGTACTCCTCATTCTTTTTATCAGTGGGTGGCAGGTTGTTAACTGAAGAGAACTGAATTAAGGAAAGAAAGACGTTTTGTTCAATTCCATGCCTCACACCTTGCCCTTCATTTTTTAAAATGTCTAATGATGTCTTTAACAGCTATAAACTATATTAACAGGATAGTTCATAGATTTCAGAGAGTTTACTGCCAGAAAGGACCATTAGATGATCAAGTGTGAACTCCTGTACACCATAGGCCATTAAATTTCACCAAGTATTGCTTTTGGGTTGAGCCCAATAGTGTCTTTGACTAAAGTATCTCTTCCAAAAAAACAGTCGGTCTTGATTTGAAAACGTTTTTTATATTTATTTTGGTCTTCAGAATCAGCAATTACATCTGTTGGTTTTTAACCTTTTTCTTGCCCCCAGAGAAACAGACCCATCCTTTCTATAGCCAACACAAGATGAATAGGATGATGGTTTAAACAATTTTTTTTAAAATTTCCGCGATACTGGAGCAAAACAAAAAGCCGAAGCAGCTTTATTCATTTCAACATTAACACAATATCTGTTTTTTGTGCATCCACATTCTCCCAGAGGTAATAATGTTGCTTTTTTAAAATCTAATATTGAACCTCTGAGTATCCCTCCTCCACCTTTTCATGGTGACTACAGAAGATTAGTGACAGCAGGTCTATTAGTATAAAATGACATAAAAATCAGTGGCAAGTGTGTAATGCTTCATGCTAACTAGAGCTGAATTAAGCTGAAATAGAAATCTTCAAGTGTTTGGAATCCAATGGAACTGGAAGGAGAGAGTCGAGCATTTTGTACTCTCAGTGGTGTGGTTTCAAGGGAATACAAGAATCTGCATTTTCTGTAAAGTGTACAGGTTCCTTCTTACGTTTGAAAGTCTCTCTACCTGGATAAAGACAATTCCAGGCATGATATCAGAGATCTAGACTAGACTTGATGTGAAGTGTTCACAATGGAATTTGAAAAACCTGAGAATTTTAGGGGTTTTCACATTAAGGTTTTGTTGTTGCAAAACTGAATCAAATTTGCACACACACTGATCACAAATACGTGCACATGCAAACCCTGCTGTGGTCTTCCTCAAAATGGGCCACCAGCTGCCTGTTGAAGATCCCAGGAGGAGAAGCAGTGCACCCTGGGTCCAAAGGCCCACCTCATCCAGGCGCAGCAGGATGTGTAGACTGCAGAATGGAGTGCTGGCTTCTGAGGATTTCTATAAGGTTTGGGTGACAAAATTTTACTTTTGTGGGCCCAGCCCAGTTCTAAAGCAGGCCTGTGTTTTCTCTCAAGGCTCTACAGCCTGGCTAGTCCAACAGAAGACACTGCAGAAGTGAAAATCATAATGACCAATTCCAACAGCTGTCTTGTTAATCTAATGCAGCCTTGCCAAGTACCCTCCCTTCCTGAAAAATCTCTCCTACAAACCTACCTGCTTTGCAAACACTGTGAGTGACAAACAGCACCTCTGTTCCATCTGCACCCTGCATGCATTGCACGGGCTAGTGACTTTAATTTCCGGCCTATGAAGAGCAGTTATTCTGTTTTCTTGTGATCCTTTTACTGTTGTAGAACAACGTGTGTGCCTGTCTAGACTTTTTCTGAAGTCACTCAGAAGCAAGGGCAGGGCTGACAAACGCAAGTTTGCTTACTGCTAGACTCAGCCAAAAATCTGCTAGTCTGACAGATGTTTCTATTTAAAGCCACAAGGAACCATATGGATCATTCCTCCCTGTCAGTCCCAAGAGCAAACCCAGCAAATCCAAGAGCCAGAAATTTGCCAGGAACAAACAAAAGAGCTAATTAGATCAGTGGACAAAATTTGGATCAAGATTAGAAGGTCTGACATAACAACAGGATTAGCCTATTAACAAGCCATCACAAGGATTGGCATTGTATCATTTTCAAATAAGTTTTCACATTTCAAAAAGCAAGCCCTGGAGGGGGGAAGGGGAGTGTGTATATATTTTAACATGTGCTCCACTTTGATGCAGAATTCAAAGAACAGAACATTCCATTTTTAGCTATAGAACATCATGTCACCGTAATTCTTGAAAGATTTAACAATTGCTCTTGGACTCAATGCCTGTGTATATACTGATAACTGCATGTAAAGACTTATCTACATGGCACAGTCATGTGCACTAGAAGGGTGTGAGCTGTAAAGTGCACCAATGTGTTGCATATTAAGTGGCACATTTAGTCCATGACTACAAGTTCCCTAGGCCACACTGTGTGCTATCCCTGCAGGTGTCCTAGACTTCCCCCATCTTTTGCTGTCAATATCTGTGGAACCACGCTTGGAAACAAACTCTTCCTTTGATGGAGGGAGATTAAGTACATTGGTAGTCACTCACCATCTTCACGTGAGGGAATGAGCTGTTTGGAGGCCTATGATATAAAAACAAGGGGAAATTCTAGGCTCCTGATCCTGCCACCTAATCTGCATGGGAAAAGCTCTGTACCTCTTTGTCCCCCATCAGCTTCAATCTAGAATGAATGTTGAATGCATCCTTCATGCACCAAATCCCTGTTGTAAGTGAAATACTCAACTCACCTTTAACATGGAAGCTGCCAACAGAGCTTTGCATAAGAGTAAGGGAAATGTTACTTGCTACCCCCAGAGAAGAATTTTTGTTTAACAAATCAATATACACCCTTTTATTGGATCAACAGAATATATCACTAGCTACTACTTGATACCTGCTCCATTTCCTTGCGGTTCTCCATCTGTCTCTATCCACCAGTTGTCTCTTGTCTTATACTTAGATTATAAGCCCTTGGGGCAGTGTGAGCAAGCCACCACCACTGAGTGCACTAGGGTCACACTGCAGGCAGCCTACCTCAGTTTCCTTTCTTAGACTGTTAAAATAAAATTTCACCCAGGCTTTTTGTTGGGCAAAAACAGTTTTCCCTGGGGACAGGGTTTATTAAATAAACTTCAAAGAAAAGTCAGAAACTCAAAACAAAGTTCATCCATAAGTTCACACGTAACAAAGATTTCTTTTCCTCTTCTCTGGTCTTCTTGCCTGAGATCTTTCCTGTTTTGGCAGGGTACCTCCAGGCCCTACCTGGCTGGCGTCTCACTCCTAGCACAGTACTTGGGACTCTCTGATGGAACCTGCTTACTCCCAGATGTCTCTGATCCCTGAACATTCCCTCCTCTCTCCCTGGCTGCTCTTTATAGGGACATTGCCTGATTCCTCTCAGTTCTGGCTCACTCGTTATTAGGGTTGACTGGCCTTAGGCCTTCCAGCCCGTTGGGCAAGCCACCCTGTCACAGGCAGGAACTGTCTTTTTGTCGTGTGTTTGTAAAAGGCCTAGCACAACAGAAACCTGGTGCATGGACTGTGGTGTTACTGTAATACAATAATAATAATAATTATAACACTCCTTACCAGCACAAGGTGTTGAAAGAGATACTTTAAAGCTCCAAGGTATGCTTCTAATCCCGCTGCCAAGGCACTGCTTCCTAAGAGCCTGCGAAGACGATCCTGAAGGGAGCCATCAATCTGAGCATATTTGTCATTCTCCGATTCAAGGAGCTTAAGAGAGATTACAGGAGCATTTACAATTTATCAGTGAATAAACTCTAACTCCAAGCAAAATAATTAAGTGGTGATATGCTATGAAATATAAATATTTCTGGAAGCTTATACTATCAGGAAATACCAACAGGAGAAAAAATTCTCTAAAGTACAAGGAATTCTCATTTTAAGCATATTCGTATAAAAGCAAAGGGTTGGGTTAGCTTATTAGACCATAGCAGAGTTCAAATAAATTAATTAGCATATATTCCAAACCTCAGTGCTTAGATTTCTGATGGCACAAACCCTTACACCTTTGACACTGATCCTATTAAGAGATTTCTTGTCCAGAGATCATTTAAAACATAGCAGCAAGGAACCAGAGGCAGAAGTGAGGTTTTGATATTTTTCCCCCGTCTCCCTTTCAAACAGATTGTTAGCTTTGAACAAAGACAGTTAAAGGTTTTATTTATGTTTGTGTCCATGTCATAGAATATCAGGGTTGGAAGGGACCTCAGGAGGTCATCTAGTCCAACCCTCTGCTCAAAGCAGGCCCAATTCCCAACTAAATCATCTTAGCCAGGGCTTTGTCAAGCCTGACCTTAAAAACCTCTAAGGAAGGAGATTCCACCACCTCCCTAGGTAACCCATTCCAGTGCTTTACCAGCCTCCTAGTGAAAAAGTTTTTCCTAATATCCAACCTAAACCTTCCTCCACTGCAACTTGAGACCATTACTCCTTGTTCTGTTAGCTGGTACCACCGAGAACAGTCTAGATCCATCCTCTTTGGAACCCTCTTTCAGGTAGTTGAAAGCAGCTATCAAATCCCCCTTCATTCTTCTCTTCTGCAGACTAAACAATCCCAGTTCCCTCAGCCTCTCCTCATAAGTCATGTGCTCCAGCCCCCTAATCATTTTTTTGCCCTCTGCTGGGCTCTTTCCAATCTTTCCATATCCTTCTTGTAGCGTGGGGACCAAAACTGGACACAGTACTCCAGATGAGGCCTCACCAATCTCAAATAAAGGGGAATGATCATGTCTCTCGATCTGCTGGCAATGCCCCTACTTATACAGCCCAAAATTCCGTTAGCCTTCTTGGCAACAAAGGCACACTCTTGACTCATATCTAGCTTCTCGTCCACTGTAACCCCTAGGTCCTTTTCTGCAGAACTGCTGCCTAGCCATTCGGTCCCTAGTCTGTAACAGTGCATGGGATTCTGCTGTCCTAAGTGCAGGACTCTTCACTTCTCTTTGTTGAACCTCATCAGAATTCTTTTTGCCCAATCCTCTACTTTGTCTAGGTCTCGCTGTATCCTACCCCTACCCTCCAGCATATCTACCACTCCTCCCAGTTTAGTGTTATCTGCAAACTTGCAGTCCACATCATCCTCCGGATCATTAATGAAGATATTGAAAAAAACTGACCCTAGGACCGACCCTTGGGGTCCTCCGCTTGATACTGGCTGCCAACTAGACATGGAGCCACTGATCACTACCCGTTGAGCCCGACGATCTAGTCAGCTTTCTATCCACCTTATAGTCCATTCATCCAGCTCATACTTCTTTAACTTGCCAGCAACAATACCACAACAGTAAAGTGACACGTTGAAGTAATGTTTCTCTTATTGTCCAGTCCCACCATATGCAAATGGTTCTGCTTTGCCAATTGAAATTTTTATTTGATAAAATTAGTTTTTTCCTTTAAATTAAAAATTGAGATGGACCAAATCAGGAATTTTTTATTGTCCCTTTGAGCTTTGGTGTTCCTGATAACAGAATCGTAGAAATGTAGAGGTGGAAGGGGCTTCCAGAAATCATGAAGTCCAGCTGCCTGCACTGAGACAGGATCTAGTAAACCTAGACCATCTCAGACAGGTGTTTGTCCAACCTGTTCTTAAAAACCTCCAATGATGGGATTCCATAACCTCCCTTGAAAGCCTCTTCCAGAGCTTAACTGCCCTTACACGTAGAAAGTTTTTCCTAACATCTCACCTACATGTCCCTTGCTGCAGATTAAGGCCAATACTTCCTGCACTACCTTCAGTGGATATGGACAATAATTGATCACAGTCCTCTTTACAATAGCCTTTAACATATTTGAAGACTTATCAGGTTTCCCCCTCTCCCAGTCAGCTTTTCTCAAAGATTAAACATGCCCAGCTATTTTTTCAAGTTTTCTTCATAAGTCAGGTTTTCTAAATGTTTTATTATTTTTATTCCTTTCCTCTAAGGTCTCTCCAATTTGTCTGTACCCAGAACTGGACAAAGTACTCCAGCTGAGGAAGAGTAGAGCAGAACAATTACCTCCTGTGTCTTAAATACAACACTCCTGTTAAGACCTCCCAGAATATTAGCTGTTTTTGCAACTGCATCACTTGTCAACTCATATTCAGTTTGTGATCCACTAGAACCTCCAGACCCTTTTCAGCAGTACTACCACCCAGCCAGTGAGTCTGCAGTTTTCAGTAGTGAATACTACTTTTTCCTCCCTAAGTGAAGTATCTGGCACATCTTTATTGACTTTCATCATGTTGATATGGAACCCACAAACAAACCAGCTCTGGCTGAAATTTTGCAAAACCTAAACATGCCCAACAAGGTTTTACAAGTTCAGAACTCTGTCTCTCCATCCCATCTTCTCATAAATCCTATTAACGACTGATACTCTGAGATAATTGAACAGGACATAAAGATTTCTCCTTTCTTCAATGGCTTTTGCTGTTGTACTTTATCATGGCAACTGCCTAACGTCACTGGAAGTGCAAGCACCTATAAAAGACATTTTACATTTATCTAGTGCCTTTTGTTGAAAAGAAGGCCAAAGAGCTTTTCAAAGTACGTGTGTGTGTCACTGAAATGCAGCCACCTCTAAAGGGGGAGAGAGAGGAAAGCAGGGGCAGCATGCAATGGGTGCAGAACAGATTATACTGAGGGTAGGGAAGGATTTTACCAAGACAAAAGAAAAAGCTTCAGTCCTAGGGAATGTGCCATAGGGCCTTTAAGAGCAAATATCAAATCAGGTCATGCTAATGTGTGCATGCAGTGAGTTGTCTCTCTTAGCATATGTACAGTTTTACAAATATGGACCTTGGAGTTCTATAGTTATATTGTATTTAGCTATATAGCAATAGCAGAATGTCAAAAGATCAAATTGCGACTATCTGGAATCAAAACTATGATTCCAGAGCACTCAGGCCACTATGCCAGCCTGCATCCTTGCACTCTATGTACAGCATTAGCTATTTTTACATGAAATGTTTCATATAATCAGGCCTGTAATGAACAGTCATGGAATAACAGTGACACTCAAAACAAAAGTAACCTAAGATCTGTAATGCTTTAAAAAAAAAAGTCTGAGAGGTCAAACTAATTTGGTTACGTACAACCAGCACTCATAGGCCTTTTCGTTTCTGATCCCTTCTGAATATAGTGTTGGGAAGACAGTTACAAGCCTCTTCAAACCAATGCAGTTCTGATATTGTGGCTGTTTGTATACACATCATCCAAACACCAATAAGCATTCAGCTTGATTTGAGACATTAGAAACATTTGATATGTGTTAAATAAAAATTATTGGAACTACCTAATACATAAACACCACATGCCTTTTTACAATCATCATTACTTGTATGTGCAAAAAACTGCTTCAAATGCTTCTTCTGAAAACAGTCTGAATCTGGTTATTCTAGCTGCTGTGTATGTACCCAGAACAGTTTGATTTCCTTCAAAGACATGTTTCCAATCCTAGTTAGGCAAAGCACCTCATGTTTTAATTCTGAGCTAGTGCAAACCAGTCTGTTTCAATCTCAATTAGCCAGTAGGCTATTTATTTAGAAATCTGACAGGGACTATTTGGGGGATTAATGATCACTGATTTATGAATATTGAGTGGCATTTCAATAATCCAAGCAGAGTAATCACTTGTAGCTGAAGCCAGCTCTCCCAGCCATTATAGTCTCTAGCAATCACTCAAAGGCAGTTAAATGATTCTGATTTATGACCTTAACCTACAGGGCCCAGTACATTTGCTCTATCAGTGTGTAAATTCTAAAAACGCAATTCCCTGCACCTCTAGAGAGCCAATTTAAGTCAACATTATGCATGAGCTGAGCATGCTTGAATTCTCAGATCTCTTATTTCACTCATTAAATTTGCACTGAACATCTTGCAATTAAAATTTCATATAAATTTCTTCTTATGATTGACATTTGGCCTTGGCAAAATGAGTTTAAATTTTGTTTCTCTGAAGATTTAGAAGTGGATAGATTGATCTAGACATTGTTTTTTGCAAGATGATGATGATGGAGCACTAATGTTTTGATTAGCATTTTGAAAGCCTACTTTTTTGTTGAAAGACTGCCTATAAGTAATAAGAGAAAGCAATTCAGTAGCCATAGCCACGTCTCTAGTTAGCATTACAGAATATTACATTGCCACACAAAGTATACATGTGATTCCTACACCCCCACTCCCTTCCTGCTTTTTAGGCCAATGTGTCTAACTGGAGTGGAACAAATTGTGTCTTCCAGTACAAACCAACACGTGCTCACTTGCCGTGAGTAACCAGGAATTTTATTATGTGTTTTTGAAAGTAAAACCAAGACAGCTAAAATGGAGGAGGAAGTAATAAAACATTTTCAAGTGTTGGTTTGCAGTGCTGGATATTTAATGACAATACCTTATGACATAAGGTAAACATTTGAAGAAACAAAGAGCATCTAGATTGAATGGAACAGTGGATTTGCCATGCTAAATCAGATCACGAGTTCACTATTTCTGGTATCCTGCCCCCAGTGCAATAGGTTGAACGGAAGATGAATTACCTTCTGTAATGCACCTAACTAATCAGTTGTTATTGTTTGCACCCACAATATGTTCAGTGCTTTCCAAATGCTAAAGAAAGACAGTCCGCATTGAAAACTCATAACGTAAGGGCTGATGGACCAGACAACTGAGATTAAAGGAAAGGGAACAAATATAATCTGTGCACAAATCAACTCAGTTCACTATAAGCAGCATAGCAGGAGTGAGTCATTAAGGATTTAAATGCGGACAGGGAAGGCACTGTGCAGAATAGCTCAAGGAATGGCAAAGTCATTTACTTTGTGCAAATACAGCACTGATCTCAACTGGGATTTCCAGGTACTACTGGAATGCCAATAATTAACTGCCACAAGCAGGTAGGGAGAGAGAGGTTGTGTGGTGGAGGGGTTATTTTGCAATTGATAGGTTGGATTTCTGTCAAAAGGATGCAAAGCTAGAGGAAGAGTGCTTTGAGCAGATGACAGAGTGTGTTGCTACACCAAGAAAATTTGAATGTGCTTTATGTATCAGCTCAGCGCCAGTAGGGGAAACTGTAACATACATAAGGCAAACATGTTTTTACCACTGGGTTGCCTAAGCTGGTGGCAAAATGCTTGCACTCAGTCTATGCTACAGATTCTACTGTCATATTAGAATCCATTGGTGCTTGTGGCCCCAATTCAGCAAAGCACCTGCTTAACTTTAAGTGAATGAGTAATCTGATCCCCAGCTCATATATCACATAAGCATGTGTGTAAGCCCCATTTATTTCAATGGAACGTAAACATGTGTTTATATACTTTGCTGACTAGGGGATGGGATTACTCACATTTAAAAGTGAGAAGGTGCTTAAGTGTTTTGCTGAACTGGGACCTAAGAGAATACTTAGTAAAAATGCATATACTATACTTCTCTGGTACAACATACCCTTTCTTGCTAGTGGGGCCGGAAGTACACATTTTGGGGGAAGCCCAAAAGAAGGTCCAAGGGATCTACATTGAACAAAACTCTAAAAATCTCTCAATGCCAATAGGTAAAGGATATTACAAGAATATCCTGATCCTAGTATGTACATTCCAGTTCCCCCAAGTATGTCATGTAAGATCTTAAATGAAAGCCAGGCTCATGCTCATCATTGTGAAATGTACATACAGATACTATATAAAAAAGTAATGGGTGGATAATGACAATATGTTCCTAAAGTGTGACTCAAAGCAGGGTTCACAAACAGTTTTCTGGCTGACAAAGCATATATATTTGCCTGTCTATCTGGGTTCACGTGTAAATTAAGCATTGTAGACCAAGACAACGCAGGGTTAATTTACATACAAAGTCAACAAGGGGATGGACAGTCAATAAGGAGACAAGACAAGACAAGGGAGACTGAACCACAGGGGGCTGTACTGCCTTTGGAGGCAAGAATGTACTTTGGGACATATAAAGGAAAGGGGAAAAGACATCCCATTATCCTGAACCTAGGAAGTAAATGGACAGCATGTTTACATTTATGAAAATGAGACCCCAACCAGCCTTGGTTGGGAACACTTCAAAAAGATTTTGGGTAAGATAACACTGCTTTAGACAGCAGGTTATAGTGTAAGTTTAGCCTCTAGGAAGCATGTATTGAATTTGTTTTATATGTAACCCTTCTGTACCCATTTTCCTTACTCACGATCTCTTAAATCTTGATCTTTGTCAATAAACTTACAATTGTTTTCACTATAAATGTATCTCAGTGCTGTGGTATTGTACAACAAGCTGATCCTGAGCTGAATAATTCAAGACGGTGTGTACACTGTTCCTTTGGCGACAGCAGACCTGATATTACTGTGAGTGCCCAATGGATAAGGGGCAGAATATTATAGGGGGACACTTCAAAGGGGAGTCGGATATTGGAGTGACCTATTATTAAACTGCAGAGCCATAAGGAGTTTGTTTGGGTGGCTAACAGGCTGGAGGAATCAGGGGCTAAACCCAGTTAAGCACCAACAAGTCTCTCTCAATGAAGGAAGGGGATAACAAGTATCTCACAGTCCTGGGAACCCCAACAATTGTCAGAAGAGTCCCATAGCCTGTGCAGAGAGATGAAAGATTCTTCCACTCACCCCTCCATTTAATTGCACACGTCCCAGCACTGCTGGCCAGACCTGATGCTGGGCATAATAATTTGCCCTTCAGCAAATTATAAGCAAAGAAAATGAACAGAAATCTCATTGTTGAATCAAATCAGTGTTGTACTTAAATTCTACTGTATAGCTTAGAGGAAGAAGTCCCACGCACTTTCCTTGGATAGTGTCAATCTGCCAGCAGTTACCTAAGGCATATTTTTTAGCAAAATAGCAAAGTCTTTACAGCCTCAGCATAATTACACTGACATACCAGTATTTTAATATCTCTCTGAAACGAAATTTTGTTTCCATGTCCAGTCAATAATTCTATCTCATCTCAGTGATGAAGAGAGCTCAGTGAATAATTTGTCATGAATAATTTATTGGCTGCATTTCACCTTTCATCTCCCATTGAACAGTTTGTGAAATTCTGGAATGTATTCATTACACAAAGTTATTCACGAATAGTTCTTCCCTGCAGATCATTCATTGACAGTTCATTGCAAATATTCAAAATCTTGGCCTAGTTACACGCCATGTGGTATTGTTTCTGTTTCCTGATTGGTTGTATTAAAAGTAATTGACAGGAGGGAGAATTCTGAGTGTATCTGCAATTTGAAATTCATGCACAGGCACTCAAGTTTAAAATTTACTTTACATATTGTGTTACTTTTGGCATCTAGAGGCCCAACTGAGATCAGAGTCCCATTGTTCTAGACACTGTACAAACATATATTAAGACACAGTCCCTGCCCTCAAGTGCTTACAGTCTAAATAGATACAACAGACAAAGGGAATTTTATCTCCATTTTACAGGTGGGGGAACTGAGGCACACAGAGACAGTGACTTGCCCAAGGCCACGCAGTAATTCTCTGCAGGAGATGGAAACTGAAACCAAATCTTGCAAGTCCCAGTCCAATGCCTTAACCACAAAAGCAATCTTCTTCCCTCACAAGTAAATGTGCCAGAGGAGGTGGGGTTGCTGAAGTATTCATGGAGAGCAAACCCAAAAGTAATTCAAATACACTCAAATACAGCTTTTCAGGAATTTTCCATGGGAGGGATATTTCCAACAGAAAATGCACTTTCTGCAAAATCAAAATATTCCAGAGGAAATTCTAAATGAAATATTACAGCTCAGTTCAATCTGAATAAGAATATGTTGCTTGTTTAACTGACCCAAAACATTTTTTTCCAATCAGTTCAAAAGCATTAAACTGCAAAACCTTGTGGTGCATTGCCTGATTGCAGGTGTAGTTCTTGCCCTCATTCTCTCCTATGGACCAGGTTTCTTGGAAAATTGTTTCTCCCATAATGCAGTGTGGATTTTGGAATGTGTGATGCACCATGGGAGTCTCATGAGTGAATGCATTATGGGAGATTTTTTTGAGTCCTAGTGCCTGGTCCGGAGGGGAGAATGGGGGCATCGATATCCTGAACTACAACTCCCATTAGTAAATGGAGTACTACAGGAAAATACCGTTTAATATCAAACTGACCCAAAAGAAAGCATTTCAGGCTCCTTCAATAACCAGAAACAACACATTTCCAAATCAAAATTTTTCATAATTTCCTTTCTACCAAAAATTTCACTCTCATTCAAGACAAAAAACAAACATTGAAATGTCAGAATTTCCCATGAGATGGAAATTCAAAATTTTGCCCGGCCCTAAACTGAAGTTAGTCGTGAACAAATTATCTGTTGATGTTTCACTCTTGGCTAACTCGGGTTATATATTGTTGATGGAGAATAGAGCCGAGGTGAGGTGTTGCTTCATTTTATTGCAGTTTACAGAAAAAAAATCCCAAGTAAAAATCTCCCACTTTGCATTGCAAAGAGCAGCTGCTTGGTAACCTGCACCATTTAGGGTGGCAGAGTGAGCACCCCAATGAATTTAAAGGATCTTGTGGGTGAAGGAGATTTCTCATAGCAATGACCACCCCACCTATTATGATATAGTACCCTTGGGAACTTCCCAGGCTCCAATCAGCTGTTGTAATGAGCGAAGTCAGGGCTATTTCTTGCCCTGATGCATGACAGGGAGCAAGCAGGCTGTCCAATGCTTGAAGACCCTCCACTTAGCAGGGCCACTGATAGAGGGTTCAGGACCTGGTGAAAAAAAATGTTCGGGCCCCCCAGCAAGGGCAGACCAGCTAAACAGGGCTGACGAAGCTGGGGTAGCCAGGCCCTGGGCCCCCTTCTGGAGTGCAGGGCCCCGGTAATTTGTACCAGCTTCCCACCCCTCCACGGCCCTGCCACTTAGACTTGGGTCAGAGCAAGATTGGGAGTTAGCTGCTGCCTGAGGATATCTATTAGAAGTGCAGGGAAGAACCTGGGGGCAAGTAAGGAGAATAACAACCAGCCATCTAGACAAAATCTTTGGCAGGGAAGGGAAATAAATAAAAGGCAGCATGTTGTAATACCACCTCAGGGACTTCAAGCAATGGGGAGCACACTATGGGTCCAGCAGCAGGTAAAGGGTTCAGGATGTCACTTAGCTTCTAGTTCTGTTTAACCTCTCAGCATAGCATGAGCTGGGAGCTTATAGGGCTTGTTCAGTTATATTAAGCATAAGGATTTGTTTTGTCAGTCAGTCATTACTGTGTTCAATTTGATCCATATTAAAACACTTGAGTGAGCCATGGAAGATGACACTGTAAAAGTACAGATAGCCATCAACATCCAGATCACCATCGGTGACTCCCTGCAGAAACACTTCCTGCAGCATTAATCTAAATTCAGCTTTTCAGCCATTAGAGAGATAATCCTACAAGTATCTCACTTCCAGACAACTTGTCGATAACCATCTCCTGCAATCAGACAGCAGGCTTAGCAGTTTAAACATGCACTCTAAGAGATTCATGATTGCAAGAGAAAAAGTTGACATGGAAATAAAAGGGTGATGATTTGACTCCACTAACGAGAAGAGCTGGATGAATTTTCAGACATAAGTGGCTGTCATGAACAGAACATCCCAATCAACTGTATGATAAATACAGCTGGGTTTTCCTGTCCTGCAAAAATTCAAGATATCCAACCACTTTCCCATTCTGAATCAGGACCAAAAAATAGCCGAAAAAATCTCCAAACTTTTCATGTACAAAAGTATCTGGGGAAAAAAATTGGTTTGGGTCAATTGAAACATTTCCTTTTGCTCATTTAGAAATGTTGGCATTTCTAATGAAAAAACATTTTGTTGAAAAATTCCCAAACAGCTCCAATGACAAATGAACAAATCTTCACACTCGCATCATACAAATAGAAAAGCGTGGACTATTCTTGCTGTAATCCTGTGCCTTATATTACACTTCTTTATCATTTAGGAATACCTATGCAATACACACAACAGAGCAAAGCATGCCCACAAAACAGATGGCCCAACAGAATGTAAAAGCGTGCTGTATAAAAAGCATCATTTTTAAAAACAAGCCAATTTACAATTAATAGCTAACAGTTTCCAGACTGTAAAACTGGCGGGCAAAATAAAGTGCATTTCAACTTAGTTATTAGCAGTAGGATCATTAGGAGACCTCGTCTCTGGGATATACAGTGGGCAGAATTATCTTTCTTCTTTTCTACAAAGAAAAGAAGCCACGGCGCACACTGTTAACATGAATTTGTAGCAGAAGCTGTTTGTACTTGCCACCTTTCTCATGGCATTTACTGTTGTTGCCTGCTGCTCGGAAGTAAGGGGATGAAACACTGTTCTACAAACAGAATAGTCAGTCATGATTCAAAAAGCATTGCTTGCCAAATCTCTTCAAACAAACAGGACTGGAACTGTGTGTGCATATTATAGAAAGAAAGGGTGGCCTTGTTAAGTCTCTGGGCTGGAATTCAGGAGAACTGCATTCTTCTCCTGATTCTGCCACAGATTCCTATGTATGACCTTGGGCAAGTCACTTAATCTCTCTGCGCCTCAGTTTCTCATCTCCAAAGTGGTAATAATAGTGCTTCATACTTTTAACCCTTTCTCTGTCTAATTTATTTTGAGCAAGACTGACAGCTTTGTTCATTTGCCTGAGCACTGACTCATTAACATTGATAGCATTTTATGAGTAAGTATTTCTAGGCTCTCAGTAAGTTTTCTGGGATAGAGACTCTCTCTTACTATGTGTATCTACAGCACCTAGCACCAGGAGGCCCAGACCTTGATTCCAGTCTGTAGGAACCATGTAATAGAAATAGTAAATAATAATACGAAGACTAAATGAAAACATGGAAAAAGCTGCAGATACAAAAAGTGTCCTGCCTATAAATAGTCTGCCTACAGATTGTAACCCTCTTGGGTGGGGAGCTGCTTTTTGTTCTGTGTTTGCACAATGCCCAGCACAGTGGGGTCCTGGTACACGAATAGGGCTTCTAGCTACTATGGCAATATCAATAAATAATTAAAATAAATAACCCTACCACTATTCTTTTCTGTGTGCACTGAAGGTTGGATCAAGATTTTATCATTTTTCCCCACATTGAGAAGGGGTTAAAAATCAACAGCAATACCGAGAATTTAGATATACAAATTAAACATTTTCCGGGGGACGCCAAACACAATATAGTACACACACGTTCAGTTTTAGGTCACAGACTCCAGCACAGCCCAAGTCAGCAGTGACTGATGGATGTTGGCATCTGATGACTGGTTAGGCAGCCCATTTAAAATGAATTGTCATTCTCAGTCCTGCTGTGGTTGACAGGTGTCTATACTGCAACCCCCTACCCCCCAACACAGGTAGTACCCAGATGGGCACACTCAGCAGAGGTGCCAAGGGCTGAATGAGCTTAGAGACAGACCCTCAGAGGCTGCAGGTTTGAGGCACATCTGAGGAATAGCTTCCATTGCAAAGGTTATTTGCTCATTCAGGGGGAAGGATGCTTCATTCTCCAGAAATGTCACTCCAACATCTCCCACAATCAATGCATTCCCTGCTTAAAAACAAATAAAAAAAACAGCCAACACAGAAAATAGTTAGAGGCCTTGTCTATCCTGCTCAGTTGTACTGATCTGACTATGCTCATATAGTTAAAGCAGTAAAATACCACTAGCTCCGACACAGTTATATAGTATACAGGTGCTTTACAGGGGGATAGCTATTCCCGTACAAGAAAGGGAATAAATTATACCAGAATAAGACATCTTTATACTCATAACTGTGTCCACATTAGGGCTTCTCCCAGTATAACTGGTAAAAGTTCTTTCCCTAACTGACATAGTTAGACCAGCACAACTTCCAAGTGGAGACCAGGTCTAAGCACTAGTATGTTTCTAAGGATGTCTGCCTTGCAATAAAAAACTCACATCACCGAGTCTCAGCTGACTTGGGTTTGCGGGATTCTGGCTGCAGGGACCTGGCCCATTCACAGGCTCTGAGAGTCCTGGCTCCAGCCCAAGCCCAAACATCTACCCTGCAGCTTTGGGTATGTCTACACTGCAATTAAAAATCCACAGCTGCCCTGTGCCAGCTGACTAGGGCTAAGGGGCTTGGACTAAGGGGCTGTTTAATTGTGGTATAGATGGCCAGGCTCAGCCCAGAGCCTGGGCTCTAGGACCCTGAAAGGAAATGAATATGCTTGGTACTTGGCAGTGATTTTTTGTTGTTGTTAATTTTAATACAAATGTTTACAAATTTTCTATTGTCCAGCCTTTTCCAGGTATTTCTCATCTAATACCTGGGGGCAAATATTTTAAGATATATTTCCTCTTATGACAAAGCATCCATTTTAGTACTTGCAGAGTATGAATCTTTCCTACAGTCTTTCTAACTTGTCTCCCTCCTTCTCTGTCACATGTTACCTCTACAAGAAAGGAAACAGAACTGATTATAAAATGAAAAAATGATTCCATGAAAAACATCAACTTTCAGTTGTTTCCATTTTGCAAGGTTGGAGATGGAACAGTTTTTCATTTTTTCAAACTAAGGTTTTTGAAAAATTTTGAAGTTTCCAAGTTCTGTTTTTTCCCCTCCTTTTCCTTTCTGGCACTGAATGCAACAAAATAAATAAATCCCAAGGGTTTCCTCCCCTCCCAAATTTTTTTTCCCCTCCTTGTTTCTTAGAGCAGAAAAAGGAAAAAAGAAAAATTGAAAATTAAAACCTAGACATTATTCATATGATTGCTTTCGGTGGCAAAAAAAAAAGGGGGGGGGAGGGAGCAATAGAAAGACAAAACATAAAAATGCCAAATTAAAAAAAAAGTGTTGAATTTTTTTTTTAAAAAGTTCATTTCATTTAAAAATTTCCAATAGAAAAAAAAATAATTCAACAAAAATTACTTTTTTTCTGGAAAAAAATCATTTTCAATTAAATCTGATTTTTTCAATGTGGAAATGTTATGATCAGAAAGTTTCAGCCAGCCCTAAGCAGTACTCTTTTGTGCTCAACAGGTAAGAGGCTGCTACGTTCGTTAGGCTGGATTAAATACAAGCAGCACAAAGATGGCAATGGCATGGCAATCATGCTGCATCACCTTTGTCTCATTTGAAAACCAATTCATTCTTGACAATCTTACATACCGGCCTTGTCTTTGTAAACATCAACAAGGCCATATGGGGACAATGTGGTTTCATTCTATTTTTGAAAGACAAAGAGCTTGTCACAAGACTGAAAGCTGGTTAGATTTTACCCAGTATAATCCAAAAAGAAACCTTTATTAACCCTTTTCCTCTGATGCAGCATGCCAGAAACGGTTTCCTTCTAGATCAAAGGTTGTGCAGCACACCCATCAATCTGCAACTCCTCCCCTTAAGGCCTGTTTCTTCCCCCTTCCCACCAATACACACACCAGCTGGCATGCAGCTGTGCCCACCCATCTGGCTCAGTGGCAGCTGTGTGGGGTTTGCGGCTTACCTGGGTTCCACACTTCTTCCTGGCACCTCTCCTTTCCCTATTCTGGCCTCCCAGATGCCAGAGTACTCCCCACACCCCCAATACCAGCCCCTAGCTGCTGCTAAATAATTCTCCATGCCTATTGTAAGGGATTAATAATTCATAAGGAAAAATATGCGACTGTGCTGCAGTAACTAGTGATGAACAGAAGTTCGCAATATTCTCTAAATGTGCTTAGATTTCAAATTCTTAGAAAACAAACAAAAATACGATTGCCCTGTAGGATTTTTGTGGGAGAAGTGGCTGGGGGAGTGGTGGCTATATCATTAATTATATTATAATTTCCTATATGAAAATATTTACCAAAAGGTAATACAGACTGAGGCTACATCTACACTGCATCACCTCTGGTGGTGGTTTATAAGGTCCATGGAGCAACATGCCTCGGGGAAAAGCAGGCTGCAGTGTGTAGCTACATGTGTCAGTGAAAGGCTCAGACAGGGAGAGGCAGCAAGGAGCTGGCAGAGCCTTTCCCCACTGTGTCCCACCAGCCAGAGCCTTTCCCCCATGCCAATATCTTTCCCCGCTGTCACAGCCTCTCTCTGTGGCAGAGAAAGGCTTGGGCAGCAGGGAGGCATGGAACACTGCGTTGCAAAAACCAGCAGTTTTGACAAAGGAGGCAAGCTTGGACTTGTAGAGAGCAATGTAGGGTACAAAGCTTTAGGCTGTGGTGTCTTTACCTACCTAAGGTTGCCTCACCATCAACACTGCTATTCATGCCCTTGCTAAGGGAGCATGCAGTGTATGTCTTCTGTCATAAGTGTAGACATAGCCTTCATTATGCTGTCTCCCTTTTATGATGTTATCAATACCATTCTTCATACTGGCACAGTGCTTGTACATTCAGCCGTTTTCCATACATCACACTGCCAACATCTCCCTGAAAGTAGAGCTTTCATACATCTGAGGGGTTTAACTTGGGTTCTAGGCAATCTCCCAGGAAAGGATATTGACAATACAGGCTATCTGGTACGTCACAGAAAGCAAATACCACAAACTAGTTCTTGAGGATTATCTATATGAGGCAGGGATTAAAAACAACTCCTGGCAGTGAAGGGTTTGTGCAGTATCCAGAGAAATGGATATTCACTTCCCATTTTGTCCTTTTTAGTAATGTAGTTTCTTCTAATAGGTTTGGTTCTACCCTTCCCTGTTTTAAAGCTATGCTTAGAAGATAAAGTAGCAGGCATCATCTAATAGAGAGAGCACAGAAAACGTCCACATTCTAATGCTAGTGCTGAAGCTCATTCCTGAGACTCTGAAAAATTCATTTTACATCAGCTTTCCCATTTGTAAATTAAGGATAATTTCTTATGATCTTTTTACTATTTGTACTGTAATATGCCTCGGTAGCACCTAGGAGCCCCAGTCACGGACCAGAGCTTCATTGTGCAAGATTCTGTACAAACACAGAATAAAAAGACCATCCCTGCCCCCGAAAAGCTTACAATCTAAGTATAAGACTAGAGAAAACAGAGAGGAGAGGGTACAAAGAAACAATATTAGTCAGCGTGGTAGGCAACGATATCGCACTCCAGCAGCCACCCGGTTGTCAAGTGTTTTGTAGGCATCATGGCCAAGGAAACTTTTAAGCAGTGATTTGAAGGAGAATAAGGAAGTGACTTTGGGGATAATTATGGGGAGCTCCTTCCAAGCATGAGAAGCAGCATGGGAGAAAGCACACAGGTGCTTGTTTGAAAATTTAACAAGTGGAGGCTGGTATCATGACCTGATCAGAGGCCTGACCTCTTGATACTGAATGAGAGAGGATAGGCCGGGAGGGGATAGGCTGCGAAGGGCCTTGAAACTGAAGAAAAGTAACATTTGCAATAGAAAGAAGGGAGCCAGTGGAGTGATGCAAAGGGAAGGTGACAATACATATTTAGTCACTCACCTCATGGACGTCATTAATATTTGCACAGCATTTTGAAACAAAGAACAAGACAAGTGCTAAGGGTTAGAAAGTCTCTACATAAATACCCTTCACCAGAGCACACTTTGTACAGTGGTGGCCATTAAAAAGTCAGCATTTGTCAGCCATTCGCACACAGTGGTATCTGAGATACCAGCCACATTCTTGTGGAATATCACAGTGTGACAAGGCTATCACTGCCTGGAGACAGTAGATTAATGCTGAATTTTTAAATCTAAGCACCTCTTACTTGTAGCTGCCTAGATTTAGACATTTCCATGGATTATGTCTTTTACCCAATTAAATTACATTGCATAAAGTTACAGAAAAACCCAAGAGCACAGTTAAACATATTCAATAAGTGTTTACTATGCCTTCCAAAGTACAGTTTTACATACAACACAATCTATTTTAGATTAGTAGGAGTCCATCTGGAAATATTAGATAACTTCACTAAAGAATCAATGGTTATTTAACTTACGGAAATTGAAATGTTCTGAATTATGGGGCTCTATTTCATATGTACAAGACAGCAAAAGCTAGAATTACAGAAGTGGAAAGAATAATTTGGTTGCTTCACACTCTTGTATAATTATCTTAATAATTGGAATTTCATCAATGATATAATATGGCCATAAGTAATTAAGTACCTAATTAAAATACAGAAATTTAAAAGCAATTCATGTTCAAATAAAATGGTCCTTCACATCTGGATTTCAGTAATTCATGAACCTAAACAGTATTGGCAATTGAAGAAATTAAGAGACCCTTCTGAAAGCTTTACATGGGAAGTTGCAATAGGAAGCAAACAAGAGCAGTGAGATAGTGTGTCATAATCATTAGTGTTCTGTTTAATCAATGTTGAGATGTCATCAGCAAGACATGGCAGGTGCCACTTTGCTATTTCAATCTGAAGGGGTTGGAGGCGGGAGGTTGCACACTAGTTTCTGCAACACTGGAAAAATCTTTCCCAATTTTGAATACACATAGCTGGAAACAAGCTGCATAAAAGTCAAAACCTTAGAGCGTAAAAATCTTATTTTTCTCCTGCCTCCTTTAAACCTGGTGTAATATGAGGCAACTGTTAAATGGAGTAATCGGTAACAACATATTGCGTGGTGGCAGAATGTTGCTATATTTAGAGCTGTAAGTAGTATCCTACTGGGGAGAGGAATGAATGCAGTTTAGAAAATTAGGAGGATTTTCCACAGAATGCTGGAGATGGAAACACACTATTCCTATGCTTGTGGAGTAAGGAAATTAGCTATGCAATCATTACTGACAGCGCGTGTGTGTTCAACAGAGACAGTGCTCTGAGACAGGTTAAGACAAATGGCTGTGATAAAAGCAATTGAAAAATATATTGTATCCCAATCCTCAAGTCAGGCGTTGCAGGGAGCTATTGTATTTAAATCAAAGCAGTGGAGAATGATTAATGTCAAAACTGACATGGGTTCTTAAATCAGAACTGTCATCTTGAATTCTAAATCTCAGATTAGCGGATGAACTTAAATTTAGTTACTGTGTAATGTGTCCTCTGTGTCACATGCCAAACATGTCACATGCACATATTGTGTACTCATACAGCTAACGAAATCAAAAAAATCACACGAGAGCTGTAGAGGCAAACGAAGGCCCAGATCTTACAAAGATTTATGCACATGCTGAGCTTGACACATTGTAGCGCCAATTCAAAGAAAGCACTTAGGCACTTCCATTAGTCCATCTCTATTTAAGAGAGCACTTAAGCATGTTCTTAATGTTAAGCATGTGGATAAGTACCATTCTCTTGAAGGGAACTTAAACATGCGCTTAAGTGTGCTCCTTAATAGATAGCTGACTGAACTGGGGGAAGATCCTGTTGACTTGGGATTAGTCCCCCACACCCAAAAGCTGTAGTGCCTCATGGATCTTTCCATCCCGAGTGGGAGATCCCTTCTTCCAAAGTATTCCTGTGTTGCGAAGTACTGGCAGAAGATGACATATATCAGGACTTTAAACTCACATCAACTCTTCCCAGTATCCTAGGCGGGCAATCCTAAAAGCCTGAGTTTCTTTTTTCTGGCAGGTAATACTGTAATATTTGATTCTGGTGGATCCCAAAGCACTTAATATTGGATCATGTAAGGGCTAGTAGCTGAGTTATTCACCAGACCTTTCATTTTATATCTACCAGTTACCTTTAATTTCCATCACCAGCCAGGATCCAGTGAGAGCTGGATATTCTTCACAACTGTCACAGGACTTGGCTAAGTCTCAATCTGCTCATTTTTAATCACTGCTACAGTTTCAATCTTCTCCGCCTATCGCGAACAATAAATTTTAAAAATGGGAGTTTAGTCAAAAAATATTTTATTATTCCATTTCTGAAACTGAAATGCCCATAGCTTGCCACTCTGACTAATGCTCTTTCGTCTGTCAATAATGCCCCCCTGCAGAGCCAAATATGTGCTCAGAATGAATGTCTGCTCATAGGCAATTCAGAAACAGTTTTTGCCCCACAGCTATAGAAGTACTGTCTCCCTTCTAAAAATGCAGAAAGCTGGAACACGGCATTACTGTGTATGCCCATTCTTCTACAGCCACACTGATTTTATTTTTATAACAGTGTTCTCCACTGGAGGAACATAAGGGCACTGCATTCTCTATTGCCCACTGACAGAAATCCAACGCTTGCTACTTCTGTTTTCTCTCTTACTGATTTTAGACTTAGCAAATATTTCTTTGAGGTAGGTAGGCTAGAAGGACATAGTGTTTTACTGATCAGTTTTATTCTATGTCCCTTGATCTATCTTGTCTATGCCATCCATTACTTTGCATGCTTCTATCAGGTCCCCTTTTAATTGTCTCTTCTCTAAACTAAGCACAGGGACTACATTTAGCACATCCAGGGGGGTATTAGCTATACAAAGAGCACAGAAAGTAGGTACAATAATGGCCTTGCTCCTGCCTGCACCGTTGGCTGATCAGACATGCTGCACTCCTCGAACAGCAGCAGCTGGAGGCAAGCTTCTTCTGAATACGGGGGACTTTCAAGAGGCATTTGGCACTTTAAGACCCAACATCCGCCTGTGCTCCCCCTGGGCTGGTTCAAAAGCATATTGCCCCTTAAGCAGGGCTGTGCGCAGCAGATACAACAGAGCCTTCTGTCATTTGCACAGATGACCAAAGCACTGTTCAACTTTCTATCCCTTCATGCTGTTGCTTGGTGCATAGAGGAGATAATCAGACTGTATCTGCCACGATTCCAGTTCAGTTTTAGAGTGGAGTACAGAAGACAAGGGAGTGCAGAACAATACTGAAAGCGATCCCACACACATTCAATTCCTGGCACTCCACGAAGAAAAGGTTCATAATAGTTTAATTCCCCTGCCATCATCAGATGTAGGAAGCACTGGAGTAGTATTTCTATAACCATAACTTGGCAACAGGAAAGATGAAAACAAATGCAGGAAAAAGGGAAAGATTTTAATCTCTTAGTGGATCACTCTCACTTCGCACTCAGCAACTGAGGAGAGAATACGCAACCATCACTAGTTTAGCTGTTGCCAAGAGCTAAGTTGAAATGGATTTGCCTGAAGGGAAAGTTGAATAAGGCCAACTTGTTCATATATTGAATATATTCTTCATACACATATCAAAAATATAGAAAAATTCAGATGGAAGACTTTCTATAGTTACCTCACAGAAGATATACATCTGTTCTTAGAGGAGGGATGTGCAGAGTTTAAGGTCAGAAGGGACCTTCGATCATCTAGTCTCACCTCCGGTATATCACAGGCCATGGAATTTCTCTGAGCTTTGATTAGAAAGTATGCAATTGAGTTTTTGATTTTTAATAGCACAGATTGCCTTCCACTAGTATTAAAACAGTAAAAATGTAATTCCCATATCAGTCATTAAGAAAAACTCATCCCCTAAAATAACCATGCACAGATTAGTTAACAGTCGAACAACTCTAGTTATACAGAATAAGTTCCTCATTTTTAGAAGACATGATGGTCGAAGAGAGATATTGATTATTAAAGCTTTAACTCAATTTCAGGACACTTATGATGTAAACTAGCTGAGTTCCACTGGAATTAGAGCTTTAAAAATCTATTTCTCCCCATTTGCTATCCCGCAAGCATTTAACTTATTCGTCTCTTGAAAAGAAGTAAGGTGACAAAAGAGCTTTAACAGATGTAGCAAAATCATTAGTTATTAATACGATGTCAATGAAATATTTGTAAGCAACGCATTATCAGGTATTACCCCCCATGGTATACAAAAGAGCTTATAGCAACACTTGCCAAATCATTACTTGACTGTCAGACTTTGCTTCTATGGGGCTTCCACTTGACAGGATGAAGCAATGAAATGGCTTCTTAGTACCCAAAGATTGCACCTCAAGTGCTTCTAACATCATCCGTCATGCAAGAGACAAGTGAGTCCCACGCCACCGTGATGGCCACAGTTGGATCCATGAATACAGAGGAGAACCGTACCTTTAACTGACATTAGCAGAGTGTCTTGTGCAAGACTTCTCAAGCTGTCATGGAAGGACAGATGTAGCCTGGTCCTCACACAGCTGTGTGCATTGAGGGCTCAAGGAGTAGCATTCCTTCACCAAAAATACACCGCTTTTGACAGTTTGCCCAAGGACCAGGCAGAGATATAGTCCCCAAGTGGAAGGGCTGCACCTTTCCTGCTCCCCTGGGAGTACACTGTGCCATAGAAGAGATAAAGGAAGGGGCAAGGGCCCCTGTGGGAATAGACTGGTGTGCAGAGTAGGCATGATAATGCAGAAGGTTGTAGAGTAGCAGGCATGCTCTTCCTCTGCACCAGAGAGCTCCTAGCAAGTCTAGTCTAGCCCACAGGGAGCACCTGCTCAAGACTGTGCATTAAGCAGGACGGGCGCTAGGGTTTTGAGTGCCCTAGGCGGACGGCAATTTCGCCACCCCGCGCGCTGGTCCCGCGGCTCCGGTGGAGCTGTCGCAGTGGTGCCTGTGGGCGGTCCATCGGAGCCACGTGAGCAGCCGACCGTCCGCAGGCACCACTGCAGCAGCTCCATGGGAGCTGCCTACTGCCCCCTCCGGCGGCGCCCTGATCCAGGGGGCTCCTGGGCTGCCGGCTGCCGCCGCGGCGCCCTGATCCAGGGGACCCCCTGGGCTGCCGGCTGCCACGGCAGTGCCCTGACCCAGGGGACCCCCTGGGCTGCCGGCTGCCACGGCGGCGCCCTGACCCAGGGGACACCCTGGGCTGCCGGCTGCCGCCGCGGCGCCCTGACCCAGGGGACCCCCTGGGCTGCCGGCTGCTGCCGGCAGCTCAGACTCCATCTCTGTCTTAGCAGCAGCAGCTGCTCAACCATTTAAAAAAAATTTGGGGGCGCTTTTTGGCGCCCCCAAATCTCAGCACCCTAGGCAGCCGCCTAGTTCGCCTTAATGGTTGCACCGGCCCTGGCATTAAGAAAGCATTTACTGCCTAATGAACTTCTTTAGTTCCAGCTGCTAGAATTTAAAGGGGACAGCAAGTCCCATCTGGCCAGTCAGCTCACCACAGACCAACAGCTACTGCTCCATGGACACAGACCACATCTCAGGACTCTCTGATCTAGCAGAACCTATAGAGGGAGCCACATTCAGAGATTAGCCAGGCTGAATGAGAGGGTATTTATTTCTTCAGTAGGTGTTTTAAAATAAGAACTGAGCCAATAGTTGGTAGCAAATAATCTGTTGGCCAAGCCCTCAAATCCTCGCAGATGGTAAATGACCATAGACATGGTTGAACCCAAATTCATTTTTGGATTTGAACAAAATAGTCATGGAATGTATTGCTCACTAGAAGTGGAAAAGGCAATGAGCATAGGGATTATGGAAGAGATGTACTGAGTTTAGTATTTAAAGTAAATAAGCAACAAAGAGTTCTGTGGCACCTTATAGACTAACAAACTTGAAATCTTTGCTGCTTTTACAGATCCAGACTAACACGGCTACCCCTCTAAAAGTCAATAAGGTTTTTAAAATGTTTAAGATGCTTCATTTAAAATTAAATTAAAATGCAGAGGCCCCCGAACTGGTGGCCAGGACCTAGGCAGTGTGAATGCCGCTGAAAATCAGCTCGAGTGCTGCCTTCGGCAGGTGTGCCATAGGTTGCCTATCCCAGTGATAATCTATAAAATCATTAATGGTGTGGAGAAAAAGTGTTATCCACACCTTCACATAACACAACACAAGAACCAGAGGTCACCAATGAAATTAATGGCAGCAGGTTTAACACAAGTATAAGGAAGCACTTCTTCACATAATCCAGTCTTAACTTGGGGAACTTGTTGCCGGGGAAGACCTCATGTATAACTGGGTTCAAAAAAGAATTAGGTAAGTTCACGGGAGCTGCGTCCATCAATGGCTATTAACCAAGCCATTCAAGGACACAACCCCATGCTCTGGACTCTGGATCCAAACTTCTGACTACCAGAAGCTGGGACTGGACAACAGAGAATGGATCACTCAATAATCACCTTTTTCTGTTCATTCCCTCTGAAGCGTCTGGCACTGGGCACTGCCAGAAGACAGGATACTGTGCTAGATGGACCATCAATCTGACCCAGCATGTCCATTCTTACGTTAACTAAAATATTATTCTTCAGAGTGAATACAAGTCTTCCTGAGAACTAAATCATCTATTTAAATAGTAGTTTAAAAGCTTACAGTACATTTTGAAAGTATCACCTCAGTAAATATAAAAGATCAGCAATGGAAAACATGTTATAATGCAAAAAGTTGTGGAGGAAAAAAAATACAAAAAGCAGTATGTCTAGCAGAAATTGGTTTTTTTCTTGTTCACCACTCATGCTCACATGTTGTATACTAAAAATAAACGGCCATAGCCTCTACAAACACACCTTTGAATTCATATAACTATTTTGCAGGTATCTCTAAGCATCTAAGGATAATGCTGAACATTTTCAGGCTATGATCTGAGTAAAAACTCAGGATGAAATTGTGGGAGTTTTGCTATTGACTTCAGTGGAGCTAGGATTTCAGTTCTGGATTTCTAGGGAGGCCTAAGCCTTGTTAGAACTATCAACAGATCAGTGAGCTAATCCTAAAGGAACCAGATGAGTGATAATTTTCTTTATAGGCTGCAATAAAATTAACACTCCTGGTTGAGCTGAAACTTGGCAATGATACTTCAGGAAAGGTACGGTTCATGCAGCAGTATTAGATTATCTTCAATCTCTACTAATCAAATTTAGAATAAAAAGATGAATCAATTATTTCAAAGGTTCAATTTTCTAGTCCTCACAAAAACTCAAAACCCCCATTGAGCTCAAGGAAAGCAAGACTGGGTCCTTTGCGTATTTGTGGCATTGAGGTTAATGGAAGATTTAGATGCACAAGAAATGCAGGATCTGGTCATAAGAGTATTTGAAAAAGAATTATTATACTCATAAAAATGAAAGAGTATTCATATATAGGAATATCTGAATAAAGGAATCTCATGAGTTCTTTTCCATAGTCCTTTCTCAGCCAGCTCACTGCTGCCCCTGTTCTCCTTAAGCTTTTCTTACCAATTCAGCTTTTAAATATTTATAAAAACCTCACAGATGGCGTGAGGGAGGAGAAGTTGAAGATGTGAAACAGAATTAATTTAATAAGGAAAAGGCTAGAAGTCCATTGGTTTCAGCAGTCTCTTTTCATGCTGCACATTGTAACAAGGAATAATTAATTTGAAAGGCCTTGATCTTTTGGAGATCTTTCATTAATATTATTATTAATAGCAATTCACATCCACTCTCCCCACTACCCAGGTGTTGGCTGTAAGTACTTCATTGCCTCAGGACACCCACAGACTGCCACAACACAGAAGGCTGAATTTAAAAGGCCGCTGCTTTCTCAAATGTCAGGCAGGTATAAGGCTGGGATGCTGTTTCACATAGAGGAGACGGGATTAGGTTAAAGGCACTGACCTGGACTCTGGCCCCAAACTCAAACCCAGGCTCAAATAAATTCTGTTCTCTTGCATATATGTCCCTTGTCATTTATTTTGGTCTATTTGTGATAGTCTTCCTTGCCTTTGCCCATTGTTTGTATTATGGTAGCATCTGAAGGCCCCAGTAGAGCTAAAGGCCCCATTATTCTGTACAAACACATTGTGAGAGAGAGCTAGTGCCCTTAAATCTAAATAGGTAAGAAAGACAAAGGAAAAAGGAGGAGAAACATAGGCACAGAGAGGGTTATGTGCCTTGCACTGGGTCAGCAACAGAGCTCGGGATAGACACTGCGTCTCCGGATTCCCAGACCAGAGACCTAGTCACTGTACCAGACTAACTGCTTCTGTCTATTTAGGATGTGAGCTTTCTAAGCTAGGGATCATCTCTTACTGTGTTTGTAGAGTACCTCGCTCAAGAGGGCTCCTGTCCCTAATTGAAGCATTCTTTTAATATGAGGAATTAAATCAGAAAAACAGATTAACTTTCTTTTTAATGGCCCTTGTCTGCTGCGTGCCCCTTACATTGCTTAATTCCAGGCAGGTCTAGAAGCAGAAACTTTGCCACAATCTGAGAAAACCTCCCCTTCCAGGATTTCTGTGTCATTTTGCAGACTCAGGCCAGGTCTACACTGCGACTTCAAATCGGTTTAATGGCCGATATACCGATTTAACGCTGTATCCTTTCACACGACGTCGTCATTAATATCGACTTTAACAGCTCCTTAAATCGATTTCGGAACTCCTCCCAAACGAGAGGAGTAGCGCTAAATT
>NC_133788.1:9092320-9151349 GCF_003597395.2 Chelonoidis abingdonii | reverse complement strand
CCCCGTTCCGTCCTCCCATGACCCCCGCCCCCTGATGCAATGTTAATGGTCACGGGGGTTCTGGGTAAAGTCGTCAGTCATTCCTTGCTCCGGAAACATCAGCAGACAGTCCTTTCGCACCTTTTTCTCCTGGATTGCCCTTGCAGAAACATAGCACGCACAGCCTAGAGACCGTCCGCTTTTTGTTTTTCCCGTCACCATTTGGTACAGATGCCGTGGAGACAGAGGCGACACTCGAGCGCTACACACCAGCATTCAATTGCTTTTGCAATGATAGCAGAGATGGTTACCAGTCGTTCTGTACCGTCTACTGCAGAGAAAACTGGCAATGACATTGACGGTTTATCTCTCCTTCTCTAACTGTCCTGCTATCATGAGTGCCCCTGGCTAAATCAGGCGGGGGCGCAACGCAAAAGCAGAGATGATGTGAGCGACGCAGCTGAGTCAACCCTCCCTTATGGTTCTAAAATAAAGTCGTCCTGCTACAAGAAGAGTTCAAAGCAGCAAGAGAATCCTTGGCACCTATAGAGTAACAGACGTCTGTTTAGTCTATAAGTGGTGCCACAGGATTCTCTGCTGCTTTTACAGTCCAGACTAACACGGCTACTCCTCTGAAAGAAGAGTCAAGTGTATTGAAGAGCGGCACTCTCCTGGCTGTATTAACAGGGGTTCTCCCCAAGAAACCGCACTCATTGCTTCACTCTCTCCAAACCCTCCGCAGCTACCGTGCGAGCCCCCCCACATTTTGTCATGCAGTCTGAGGAATAAAGAATAAGAAACATAGACTTAGTGTAGCATAAACCGGGGGTCACAATTGGAGGCAGGCAGTCGTGGCTATGACAGTCCAGGCAGGACTACTCAATTTTTAGAAACAGGAGGGAGCGGATTGACTCTGCCCCAAGTGAGCCACTCCCAGATTGTTTCAGAACCATTGTCACAGGGGCACTCATGATAGCATCGGACACTAACTGTGATGCACTGGCCAGTAAACAGGAAAAAGCCTGAATCCCGCAACTTTTGAATTCCATTCCTGAATTGTCCACCGTGAGGGTCAGCACACACACAGGTGCACACACAGAGCTCATTGCACTGGAACAATGCAGTTCCTGTATATCGAAGAAGAGCGCGCAGTGAGCACACAGGAGGTTCTGGATCTGATCGCTATCTGGGTGAGGACTCAGGCTCACACACTGCGTTCCAAAAGACGAAATGAAAAAGTTTGAAAGAATTTCAAAGCATGGCTGAAAGGCCGATAGGCAGGGACTCCTCAGTGCGAGTGAAAGTGAAGGACTTAGACGATGTACAGAAAAGAAGCAAACGGCAAGTAGCCTACCAAAATGCGCTTCTAGCTGATACATGCAATTTTGACGGGCTGACCAGTGCACCTGCCGTGGATCAGACTTAGGATGAAGTCAAGTTTTCTTTTCTGGATGTAGCCGAGGGAAGAATGCGAGAGAGCATGAGGATGAAGAACGCGGGTGATTGCGCACAGCAGCGAGGTCCGTAAGCGCGACGAGACAGCCAGTATCTTTTTTGAGCGACGACCCCAAGAATGAGCAGTCCCTGCCGCTCCCCAAGCGAAAGCCAGAACAGTGAACCATGGAACGACCTCCGGTAGGTGTCATTTCTGTACAAACACGGATTAAACAACACGGTTTTGTAGATCGCATTGCACAGCTCCAGCGTGCCGTTGGTTCGAAAGTTAAGGGATGGAGTGATAACTCCATTAATCGGCTGCGAGACAGGAAAACCAGCCTTCTACGTTCCCCCCATAGTAGGTAACACTTTTCAACGCCATGCATTTTGCAAGACATTTGGTACTGCAGGCATTTAAGCATTGCAATGAAGGCATTGCATAAACAATGATCTGCCTCCTGCCTGGGTTCGTATTGTCAGAGAGAGAGTATCATCCATTGTTTACCTTGTAGAAACATCAGGAATGTAAAAGGGGGCAGACATGGCGATTTTGCTACTGCCAGAGCGGGGGATGGGAGAGGGATAGCGACGAGTTTTCAGCGTCTGGCAAGCAGGATTTTCCCGCTACCAGCAACGCGTGCGGGGGGTGAAGTAGGGTGATCACTAGCAGCATCGTATATGATAGGAGCCATGCGCTGTTGGTGGATGTGAAGAGGGGGTTTGGCTTTGCAGGTCCCTTAACAGGAGCAAGGCGATCATCATAGATCACTGTGTATATGAAGCGGAGAAGTCAATTTTAAAGCCTACGTACCATCGCGCGGTGAGGAGTACGTTGCCGTACCTGCGTCTGTGTGTGGCCACACCAGTCACACAGACACTGAATATTTAACGTACAAAATGCGACCTTGTATGAGAGTCACGATGTGCTCTGTAAGGGGATAGTGTTCTATGAAGAGTACATTCATCTCTGTAAAAAGTATCTTTCACATACTTATCACCTGGTTTGCCTTCCCCATGCAGCTGCACATTTCTCGAGTCCCTATGCCATCACGAGGGGTGCTTATACGGCGGAGGAAGAGAGAGACGCGAGATGAAATGTTCACAGAATTATTGAGTAACACGCAATGAGAGAAAACGAGGAATGATAAATGGGTATCAAGTGGATAACGCGAGTGGAACGACTACGACGCGAGAACGGTGGCAAGCTGAGAGCATCGCTGAGAGTGCCTTCGCTAAGGTAGACATACCTCTGGAAAGAACCGGATGCGTGGTTCTAACTGAAATTCCAACGCGATGAGCTCGGAGAGCCACATAGCAAAGTGCCACGCGCCCTGTACTAACCTCCCTGCAAGCCCACGTCCCATAATCCCTCACCAGGACGTGTGAAGAACGCGTGGGGCAAGGCCTTTGTCGGCGCTCGCGGCAGCTCCTCCACCCCCCTGAGAGTTTCAAGGCAAAAAGGCCTGTAATTAACGCTACAATGTGCTTATGCTTCCCTTCCCCCTCCGCTTCCAAAGCCATCTAGCAGTCAGGGACACTTGCTAATTCTCTGCCTTTTATAGTTTCCTTTGTAAAGAGAAATATCATCGAAAGGGGGAGGGTGGCGGTGTGGGGCGTGTACAGGGAAAAGTAGTGAGAGAAAAAAACACATGATTTTTAAACAGAGCATAATTACTTTTTAGATGAATAATAAATTATTTCTAAATGAGACTGAATGTATTGCGCGTTGCGCCCCAACTCTGTAATCAAAAGTGGGAGGGTGTGCTTCACCTGACAAAGTCCATCAAGTCGGAGGTTCATCGAAGGGGAAGCAAACAGGAGTCCACACCGACCTGGGACCGTGTTCTGAAACTCGTTTCAAGGCTTCTCTGATGCGCAGCACCTCGGAGTGTGCCTTCTAATCGCCCTGTCTCTGGCTGCTCGTACGCAGCGGCCAGGTGAGTTTGCGGTCTCAGCCTGCCTCCCACCCAGCCATAAATGTCTCCCCCCTTAGCTCACCAAGAGATTGTGGCAGCACACAGCAAGCCAGCCCAGTAGCAAGCGGGACCATTGGTGTGGTGTACGACTGTAGCGAAGTAAGTAATGATCGCCAGGACCCTTATTAAACGACCAAATGCACATGCTAACCAGCCATCCCGGCACTTGCCAGCCTGTAGGTTGAACAGCTCCTGAAAAAAACTGTCCAGGCTTGCCAGTGTTATGTCATGAGCAGGGCATCAAGGGTCTGTCGCCGCGACTGAAACTGATAGGCATTTGAACATTTCCCAACGGTTATTTGTTGCTGGTTGCGTGGAGGTAATGCGTTGGGCTGCAGCCGTATTAAACAAGACTAGTGCTCCTGAAGACGGAGCGTCAATGACTACCCTCCTGGCCATCCCACGTGGATTGGGGTGAAACGTCCCTTGTGGTCCGACCAGGCTGTGCAAGCACCATTGAAAAGTTACCCGCTTGCGGTTCACGTACTGGGTGCGCCGGTGTTTCTGGGCACAAGATAGGGATATGGGTCTCCATCTATGGCCCCCAAACCCAAGAACCAGGTTCGGGGAAAAAAAACGAACCAAACCCCATTTGCAGCAAAAGCCAATCCACGTATCACCTGCCGCTTTCCCAGAGTGCACAACCTTTCGTAGCAGCAGCTTAACGATTGCTTTTGCTACCTTGCATTCACTGCAGCCCCCCCACAGTAAGATTGCCCACCCGAAATTATCGACGGACTGACTGGAGCTGTTGGCGTTACAAGCTTTCCATGGAGGCTATTCGGCCACTCTGCTTCGTCCACTGCTCAGGCTGCTTCATGTTTGTATTATGGCGTTTCAGGGCAGGGGAAAGCATGTCCACAGAAGGTCTAAGAAAGTGCCTTACGCATGCGAAAGTTTCGCGAGCCATCCTGCCGAATTCGTCCCACACCGTTAAACCAATGCGGCTCCCGACCATCTGGGCGCTGTGCTCTGGTCCCGTGTGCGCCAAATTCCGGCGTTCAATGGGTAGAAGATGCCCCGTTAATAAGCCAGTAGCTCCAAAACGCTGGGCCACCCGTTTATGGGAGAATTCTGCCTCCATCTCGTGCATCGCCTGTTCCTCTCGTGCGGGCTGCTCAGGCGAACGGAGCTCCGTCTCCTGCCGCTCCGCCCTTTCAGTTCATTGTTCAGTATAGTCAGCACGAGAGGACGGCGAGGTGTTGACAACGGTCAGATAACACTTTGTGATCTCAGGGTCCATGAATGCTGTGCCCTATGGCGTAGTTGCTCAATGCACTCTGCGAAAAAGGCGCCAAAGGGTTGAGCTGCTGCCTTCCCATAAGGATGTGGGGGGCAGGCTGTACCACACCACCCGGGCAATGTTCTGCCCCCATCAGGCACTTGCTCTCAACACGGAAGTGCGGAACTATGGGATAGCTGAGGAACAGCTACCCACAGTGCACCGCTCCTGAAATCGATGGTAGCTTTGGACCATGGACGCAAACAATCGATGTCGTGATCCCACTGTGGACGCACTAAACCGATTTTATTAGATCTGTTTTGTAATATCGGATTAAGCTAATTCGAAGTAATCGTGCAGTGTAGACGTACCCTCAGAGTTTGGACAAGACTTTAGATGGTCCTCAGAGCAAACCAAACTCTCGGGAACTTTAACATCCTTCCACTGACCTCTACTGTAGTCTAAAGTAAACATCATCTCAACAACATTGAAAAATCTGCTTCCAACTTAAATCAGAAACAGGGAACATTAATATGTAGACAACACCATTCCATTCTTCACCAGGTGCATGCCATACAAAGAGAAAGCAGTACCATCTGGCCCATCTGCAGGTTTCAGCCCCCCTTGTGTTAGCAGCTTGGGAGCAGCCCCTGGATGTGTCACTGTGTTAGGTTCCAGATGTGCCACCTGTGGTGTCTCCTTCCTAGATGCCATGTAATTATTTTTTAACCTCACATTGTATTTTGATTATTTGATACATTTCTGTCATCTTGTGGGTAACAGTCAATATAAATGTTTCATGGAGATCTCTATCCAAGTTCCTATATGGCTATTTTTTTCCTAACTTTACACGCAGAACGAAACATAATATACATTTCATTTCCAACTGATTTCTTAAGAGGAAAGAATTCCAGCCATCTGCCACATACATAAACTGCTCTTCTTCTTATTCAAATGCAAAAAAACCCAAAAAAAACAACTTTTTATTTACAAAAAAAAGATGGAGAGAACCCTACAGACAAATGAGCCCCTCTGTTTCCTGTCTAAACTATTATAGTTCAGAAATTCAGTGATAATTATTGGGATTACAGTCCTTTATTTTAAGCAAGGCTGAAATAAATGTTGGTTCAGAGCAGCTGAAGCTACCAGTTGTCTTCCTAAATTGATGAATCATCAGGCCAGTTCAGCCTCTTTCAATTTAAAAAGCAATTGGTCCAAAGCCTCAAATTTAAACAATATAGACCTGTTTTGAACTAAATAATATACTTGCTCTCCTTCCCAGATTTAACACATTCCCTTGGTAGAGAAAGAAACAAAGACAGAGATACAGAGTGGCACAGTGAATCAACTAGACTCAACTACACAATCTGTGGCTATAATTTTATCACAGGTTGAAGATAATATAAACCAAATGATGCTCAAGTGGATTATTCGTGTCACTCGGATTTCAGTATACTAATACAGCATTATAATCACAGAAACGTACAGCTGGAAGGGAACTCGAGTAGTCATCCAGTCCAGACCTCTGCACTGAGGCAGGACCAACTAGTAAGTATAAGTTCGGGTGAATTTTATTTTTCAAATACCCTTGAACCAGCCAAAGTACATAAAGCTACATTTGCAGCACAACAATCCAGAGCTGTAAGCAGGTTTCAGCTTCATTTTCCATGACTATTCTCCAATATCCACTCTGGTGAGCGTTCCTGCCCATGAACCCGTTTGCTAGAAACCACGTGGGGAGTCAAGATAAAAGGAGAGCCAGCTCAGCTTGTCACAGGATGAGGAGAGGAAGGGTAGTCCTGCAGTTAGCATACTTTTACTCATTTTTGTGTTTGATAGCTTCACGTGCTTGGTAGGTCTTATGGCTGACAGATTCACAAGGACCTTCCCCTGGGTTTTCCTACAACTCCCAGCTGAGCAAGTATGGAGGAGGAAAGGAAGGGAAGGGACATGTCCTGTTAACATCTCGCCTAATCCTAAAGCCAGATTGACGCCACTAGCTCCTAAACACAACCTGTAGTAGTCACCTGGAGGACTGCTCTGGGTTAAATCAGATGACAGTGTCCCCTAGGGAACATTTCAGCAACCGTGGATTACTGCAGTGCTTAATTTGCACTTCATTTGGCTGAGCCCCAGCATCTCTGGGCTTGGCAGTTCATAGCCCTGGCACCTCTGGGTTTGCCCCATCAGTTATGAAAGTAAAAAAAATTGCTTGAGTCCCATCACCTCTTTCATTATACTTTCAGCACCGGATCACTGGTTTACAAACTGTTCTGATCCATCATTTTTCAACTCCCCAGCAATCCTGCCAGCACCCTACATCAGCCCTCTGCCCAAGATGGGAGAAGGGGAGTGGGTAACCGAGTCAGCCATGATGGCTAGGATTCTGCTGCACTAGCACAACCCTCAGCTGCCTCTTTGGCACAAAGGAGCCACACAAAGGGCCACTATTCTGTGGTTGTTTCAGTTTTCAGTGATGAGTGACGCGTGTAGTTGAAAAATACATGCATGACAACCCACAGGCAGCACCATCACTGAAACAAGCTTAGGATGCAACAGTGTGATAGCTTTAGCTTGGAAAAATGAAGTTTCCCGACTACTGATTATATTGTCAGAGTATTTTACAAGAGCTAATCATAATACTTTTCATAAACAGACAATTAAAGGTTGCTTTTTTGTTCAGGTATTTTTGCATTAATGTACCTCTGCTGGAACAAAAAGGTCCGTTGTCAGACAATTAACCCAGTACAAAACTATTAGCAAATTGCAGTGTATCACTCTGGAGTTATACGTCACAAATTAACTGTTATGTTTTGTAAATGAGCCCACTGTCCTTAACCTCTCTGTATAATTAGGAACTAATTACTGTTATCTGATGTTTCTTTTCGGGCTACAGAAAAAGTGCGTTCAGCATTGAAGTCAAGTTTCCATACTAGTCACTGAGAGCACATGAAAAAATAAATAAAGCCATGAAAGTAGTTGAGACTGGTGTGATTTTGAAATTAATGATTAAAGCTGCTTATATTCCACTGTAGGGCTTGAATTCACCATGGGTGAAACTCATCCCTATGCAGAAGGCCAGAACAAGGCAAGCGCTCCATTTCAATCCAACTTAAGCTCCATTTACAAGTCTGAAGTGGAACTTCAATGATACACAGGCCTCTGATGGCCCTTTGCACCGGAGTAAATTCCATCCATGTTGAGTAAGAGCAGCATCGGCAGTGTAACAAAAGCTCAGATAAAAAATTACAATAGTTCTCATGCTTTGTGACATAAGCCGCTAAACATGCCTCTCTCTGGTTTCTAGCCTTTATGGCTCTGAAGATAACCTTTTGAACAGGAAATAATGCCTGACTGCATTACTAGAGGTCTGAACCAATGCCCACTGAAGTCAACAGACAGAGACTCCCATTGACTTCAGCTACGTCTCTGCAAACATAGGAAAAGCAATTTCACCAAGAAAGGTGTTACCAGTTCTGAAGCTCAATGACGACCATTTAATTGTTCTGCAATTGTAGATGAATCATAAATAGCGCACATTCACTTTTTTCCATTGCATTCTGACCAGCTGCGAAGCAGACAAAATACATTCCCCAGGCTAGCTGCTGACATACGAACTTAATAGAACTTGCAAATTCACCCTCAAGTTGATCCGTGTAAAATATTTGGTAATTTCAACCAGGCTTTTTGCTTTTGTATTTTCAATCAAAGAGTCATTAACCATTAAGGTTAGTTCTGCTGTTTGAAGGCAAATGTACAAAGGTACTAAAATACATTTGCAGCCGTCATCTGATTTCACTGACTTCCACATAGTAGTCACACAAACTTTAAGCTTCATTTGTCCTCAGTAGACAGAGGTTGGCACAGCACTAAATTAATTTACGGGGCAACTTCATATTTCCCACTACTATAGAATCAAGAAAAAAAAGCAATCAGCGTTCCAAAAGAAAGTAGTGGGCAAGATTTTCAAAAGAAACTAGTGATTTTGGGCATCCTACTTTGAAACATTTTAAGGGGGCTGGTGATCAGAAAGCGCTGAGCTCAAGAAGTGTGCTCTGAAAAGCAGGCTTCTTTAATTAGGCAAGTGGCTTATCTGGTATTAAACTGAATTGTCCCCTTTTTGAGAGGTCTGTCCTCCTTACAGTACAGGTTTTCTTCTGGTATCTGACAGGGGATGTCTGTCTGTCTGTCTCACACACACACAGGCTCTTAAAACTGGGCCTCCTGTGCAATGTGACCTTGCACACCCGATGTGTACAAGGTCACACACAGGCAGGGTGGTAGGCTCTTAAAGCTGGTGCCACCCATGCAGCATGGCCATGCTTGCAAGGTGATCTCACACGCACCGTACACTGGGCAGGGGTGGACCTAGGCTGTTCCTGAGAGTACTGGAATGTCCTCTGTTCTGGGAACATAGGAGTGGCCACCTTACCTTCCATGCACCTTATACTGGGCACCCAAAATCAGTAGTTACTTTTGAAAATGTTGGTCATTGTCTTTAGTTAATGTTGGGGAAGGTTTTCCAAAAGTGGAATGTAAGAACTAAACGTTGGGGTAAAATTTGCAAAAGCACCTAAGTACCATTTTCAAAAGTGACACTCAGGAGCCTGAGTTCCATTGACTTTCAAGGATACATAACTTCCTAGGTGCTTCTAAGGAGACAAGGTGAACAAAGTAATATCTTTTACTGGACCAACTTCTGTGGGTAAGAGAGACAAGCTTTCAAGCCACACAGAGCTTTAAAGCACCTGCACATTTCTGATTAGAAAGATAAAGCAATGCTCTAACAGGACTAGTTTTCACCCATACCATCTGTAATCCAATCCCACAAACTACATATGCAGGAGAGCAGGCCTGATCAGTACTTGGATAGAAGGTTTCAGAGAAAATTCCAAGTGCTGCAGAAGGTGGTGGTGGTGAATTAGTAAGTGGCATATGATGTGATGCAAGGCTATAGCATGATACTATCTGGTACTGTGTGTGTTTGGATGAGATGTACAAGCATGGTCCTGACTACAGCACTTTTCAGAAGAGGGTTTTATTCCCATATCTGTTGCAAAAATTCCATGTACTTTCAAGTGAAGATGTTATTCATTACATTTCTCATAGAAACTATTGTGCAAGGCTGCTGATTCAAACTGGCTGCCACATTGCATATTAAAAGGGCTGTGTAACTTGGTGGCTTCCTCTTAAGACCTAGAGTCATGGGGCCAGCCAACCCTGATTACTCCTTACTTATCTGGATCCCCTATAAAGAACAGCAGGAAGCTGCAGTTGCAGTGGGGAAAACACTCAGGGTGATCAGAGATTGCTAGGAGTGGAAGGTTTCAGAGTGGTAGCTGTGTTAGTCTGTATCAGCAAAAAGAACGAGGAGTCTTTGTGGTACCTTAGAGACTAACAAATTTATTTGGAAAATACCACAGGAAGATATTGAAGTTTCCACTTCATATGGCTAAATTCAGTACCCTCCTACTGTATTTTCCATTGCATGCATCCAGTGAAGTGGATTTTAGCCCAAGAAAGCTTATACCCAAATAAATGTGTTAGTCTCTAAGATGCCCCAAGTTCTCCTCCTCTTTTTTTTACTAGGAGTGAATAGGCTCCAGCCAAGAGTCCTAAGACATGGCACTGAGACCACAGGCAGAAGAGGCCTGGGAGGAACCCTGATAAGAGGGGTAAATACACGGGCTAAAGGAGACATTTTTCTGAGTGGGTTTGAATGAAAAAGATACCACATGAATAAGAGAAAGACTCCAGCCAGGCAGGGCTGAGAAGGGCCTGCCAAGGCAGGAAAGAGCTGCAGAAAGCAGACTCTGGGGAGAAGAGAAGCCCCAGGAGTGAGTTTCGTTTCCTGTTTTATGTCAGTAAATTAGACTTGGAGAGAAGGGGACTAATTGGACAAAAACACCTGTGTGGTGTTTATGTAAGTAGCCCCTTGAAGTGGGAAACCAAGGGCAGGGACTGTTTGCTGAGGCCAGTAGGGGGTGCCGGGAGGTGGCCACTTGCTCAACAGGCAGTCTTTCTGTGGCGTGGACTGATCTCTAGCTGAACACAGCATAAAATGCTTTCTGGGACTACAGGATGAAACATGCTATATTAAACATTAATATAGGTTATACATGTAATGAACATACACATGTTGTGATGTTGCGCCCTATATGATTTTATGAAAATATGCTAATGTAATTGGAATATGCTTCATGCAAAAAGTCTCTTGTAAGGTATCATTACAAAGCTTATAATCTACTGAGTGTGGTCATCCTATTTGTATAAATGTACCACTCTTGTATCTGAAACTAGAAATATGAAATATAACTCCGAGGGCCTATTGTAATTATGCAAAGTGTGGGCCATTAAAGGTAGTTTGGAATCTTGATGACGCCCATTAACCAGGATAATTTTCTGCAGATGGCTCTGCTTTACCTGTAAGTCTTTCTATATACCTGTGCACTGGCAAGTGGGTAATGAAGTCTTGCAGTGACATGTGATCGTGTCACCTGAACTGGAATCCATCTTTAACCTGGTGTCCTTCCATTAGAAGGAGGGGGTGGGAACCCATGGAGGGGCAAAGGATTCTTGCCTTATGCAAAAGAAATATAAGTGGGTGGAAAAGAACAAGAAGAGAGAGGTATCATGAGGAATCCCCTAGCTACCACTTGAGCTGGAACAAGGGCTGTACCAGGGGAAAGGACTGTGCCCAGACTAGGAAGGCATCCAGCCTGTGAAATAAACTTATTGAAACATCTCTCAGGGTGAGATTCTATCTGTACTCAATTGTATTACTGTATTAGGCTTAGATTTGCATGTTTTATTTTATTTTGCTTGGTAATTCACTTTGTTCTGTCTGTTACTACTTGGAAGAGCTTAAATCCTACTTTCTGTATTTAATAAAAGCACTTTTTACTTATTAATTAACCCAGAGTATGTATTAATACCTGGGAGGGAGGCAAACAGCTGTGCATCTCTCTTTATCAGTGTTATAGGGGGCGAACAATTTATAAGTTTACCTTGTATAAACTTTATACAGGGTAAAACGGATTCATTTGGGTTTTAGACCCCATTGGGAGTTAGGCATCTGAGTGTTAAAGACAAGAACACTTCTGTTAGCTGCTTTCAGTTAAGTCAGCAGCTTTGAGGCAAGTAATTCAGACCCTGGGTCTGTGTTGGAGCAGACGGGAGTGTCTGGCTCAGCAAGACAGGGTACTGGGGTCCCGAGCTGGCAGGAAAAGCAAGGGCAGAAGCAGTTTTGGCACATCAGGTGGCAGCTCCCAAGGGAGGTTCTGTGATCTAACCCATCACACATGTAATATACAAACTATATTAAACATGATTATTGCTTTGATGAGCGACTGCTGTTCTATTCATTTACCTTTGCAATAACCCTCTCTGAACAGCTGAAGCCAACTTCCATTTTTAACAGCCTCATTTCAAATCACTTACCTGTTTACCACAGCATTCAGTTCCCCACATTATTCTGCATTCTTGAAACAAACAGAACTGATGTACTTTCGCATATTTGCTGTTTTGCCACACCCTGTTTTCCCAGCTCTCATTTCAGGCATTTGAAAACAGATGAAACTGTGCAGGCAATTGCTGGAAAAATAAATAATGTTAGTATATGTAATTCAGTGCAAGCATCATTTTCCACTTTTTAAAAATTCAGTGGATAAACTAGAAAGCTGACAGGGGGAGCAAAACCATGATGTTAACATCTGACTTTTATAAGCCTTCATAATTTTATCATCACTTAATGGCTTTTTGGAAGCATCCAGTTTTACTTTGTGTATCTTGTTGCATAAAAGGATCATTAACAAGCTGTATTACCCAATTATGCTGTTCCCTTCTACTTCTGGTTAACATTGCGGCTATAAATTTAACATCGCGGCTATAAATTTAACATCGTCTGTGCAGCATGTGCAAAACCTTCTGACGGAATCTCATGCCCACGAAAAACAGGATATGGAGAGAGAGAGACGGAGGGAGAGAGAGTGTCATTTCATTTGACAAACTGACTGGTATCATTGTAGTGTAATGGTCTCAAATTGAAGCTGAAGAGAACAACATTGATGATCAACATCAAAGGGTCAAGATAAAAAGGGAAATAAAAACAACCCAGGAAACTAAAGACCAGTTAGTTTAACTTCTGTGCCAGGGAAGATAATGGAGCAAGTAATTAAGGAAATCATCTGCAAACACTTGGAAGGTGGTAAGGTGATAGGGAATAGCCAGCATGGATTTGTAAAGAACAAATCGTGTCAAACCAAATCTGATAGTTTTCTTTGATAGGATTAAAACAAGGCTGTGGATAAAGGAAAGAGTGGTGATGTGGTATACCTAGACTTTGGTAAGCATTCTTGAATGCGTCTCGCTTGATATTCTTATCGATTTAACTAGGCAAAATACAATGTAGATGGCGGCCTACTATAAAGGTGGGTGCATAACTGGCTGGGATAACCTACTCAGGAGAGTAATTATTTAATGGTTACCAATCCTGCTGAGCGAAGATATAAACAAGTGGGGTTCCGCAGCGGGGTCTGTTTGGAACCGGCTCTGTTCAATATCTTCCATCAACGACTTAGATACTGCATAGAAAGTACCGCTTATTTAAGTTTGCAGATTGACACCAAACTGGGAGTGGATTGCTACTGCTTTGGAGGAGAGGCGTCATAATTCAAATGATCTGGACAAAATGTGGAAAATGGTCTGAGGGTAAAACAGATGAAGTTTAACCAGACAAACGCCAAAGTGCTCCACTTAGGAAGAAAGCAATCAGTTTCCACATACAAAATGGGAAGAGGACTGTCTAGGCAAGGAGCATGGCACAAAGGGATCTAGGGGTTATAGTGGACCACAAAGCTAATTTTGAGCAGTGTGATGCTGGTGCCAAAAAAAGCAAACATGAGTTCTGCGATGCCATAACAGCGTGTGTTGGAAGCAAGGACACAAAGAAGTCATAATCTTCCACTCTACTCTGCGCTGGTCAGGCCTCAACTGGAGTAGTGTGTCCAGTCTGGCACCGCCATTTCAAGAAAGATTGTGGAGGAAAATTGTGATGAGGTCCGAGAAAGAGCCAACAAGAATGATTAAAGTCTAGAGAACATGAACTAATGAAGAAGGCTGAAAGAATTGGGTTGTTAGGTTTGGGAAAAGAGAAGCGACTGCAGAGGGGACATGATAAGCAGTTTTCAGGTATCTAAAGGCTTGTCCATAAGGAGGAGGGAGAAAACTTGTTCACCTTAGCCTGTTAAGGATAGAACAAGAAGCAAGGGCTTCTTAAACTGCACTGCAGCAAGCGGAGATTTAAGGTTGGACATTAGGGAAAAAGTTCGTAACTGTCAGGCGGTTGATTAAACACTGGAATAAATTGCCTAGGGAGGTTGTGGAATCTCCATCTCTGGAGATATTTAAGAGTAGGTTAGATAAATGTCTATCAGGGATGGTCTAGACAGTATTTGGTCCTGCCATGAGGGCAGGGGACTGGACTCGATGACCTCTTGAGGTCCCTTCCAGTCCTATAATCTATGAATCTATAAGATGAATTAAATATTTGTGTCTCTGGGGCTTGTTGACAGCTCTCAAGGTGATCTCCCTAACTGATCGCTTCAAGCTGATACATATCTCATGGAAGTTGGCCCACTGCATCTGCAGTGGTTTCTGATGTTTATATTTATTTCCTGCTATACTGTTGCAAAGAGCCACCAATGTGCATCTATTTTCCAGAATGGCATAGCAGAAAATATTTCATGTGGAATGTTTAGGTTTCTTCAGCTAATACACCACAATGATGACTCTTTGCTAGAGTTGGTCAAAATATTAGTTATAAACAAAATGTGTTACAAGTAGTATTTTTTAAAAGGGTGGAGGAGAGGGGAGAAGAATCCCAGGAAAAATTTGGCCAACGAATGTGCTAATTTTTTTAAAATTTTCAGCAAGATATAGTGCTGGTCAAGATCGCTGGTCTGAATTTGCTTTTTTCAATTTTGTCAAATTTTCCTATTTTTTTAAACAATTCTAGTTCATTTCAACCTTGCTTCAGGTTAACCACGTGCATTCTGGAAAAGTGATATTGTGCCAATATTCTGTAAAGACAACTGGGATGACCCAGATAACTACATGTTGGCTAGCCTGACTTTAGTTCCAGGCAAAATAATGAAAAAGTTGATATGGGATTCAATTAATAAAGAAAGAATATAATTAATGAAAACGTTTCATTTTTGACGTTATCAGTTTGGTTGATAAAAGTAACTGAATAGGTGTAATAGGCTTTTGCAAGGCTTTGACAGTACTGTACAACATCCTGATAAAAATTAGCACTATACATTATCAGTAAAGCACATGTAAAGTGACTGAGAATTGGCTGACAGATCTCAAAAAGTAGTTGTCAGTAGGGAATCATCATGGATTGGGGGTGAGTCTAGTGTATTTGGCACTTTGAAGTATTTGCCAAATAATTTGGCTGAATAATTTTCAGATGCTGGATTGTTTGCTTTGACTGACTTTATTCATGCTGTGTGGTTACTTCTTCTAAAGTAATTGTTTTACTTCGGCATGTTGCTTGAGGATGTGAAAATTTCAGACATCTGAGAGATGTAGTTACACCAGCCTAAGTCCCAGTGTAGACAACTCTAGGGGTATGTTTATACTACCTGCCGGATCGGCAGCAGTGATCGATCCAGCGGGAGTCAATTTCCTGGTGCCCTACGCAGCTGCGTATTTTGTGTATAAGAACAGCCCTGACGGGAATGACGTTTTTGCAAAAATGTCCATCTAATTTTTTGACCAGCTCTACTATTGTGCACCTTAAAAGGCTCCTTTCTCCAACCCTGTGCCCGCCCTTTCTGGAATGGTAACTTCTCTGGGTTCAATTTTTCCATTTCATCCTGTTCAATCTCACCTCTCTCACCCTCATATATTGATGTTACTCATTTATCCACTTCTTTCCCTGTGCAGTACTCACCATCTAACACCACCTGTTCTGCTTCACTCAGCTCCCCTTCTCTCTCTCTTCCTTTCCTACCCTCGGTACCCTCTTGGCCTGCTTTCTCTACCTTTCGCCCCCTTCTGTGTGGCTGCATCCTGTCTTCTCCATCCCCTCAGTAGTGTTATCCCTGTTTAGGTTTGCTCCAGGTCTTTGGAACGAGAAGGTGAAAACTGTGCACAGTTTGCCGAGCTCTGAATAAGCATTTTCAGGTTCAGGAAGCTTTCCAAGTTTCATTTTGCTCCCAACGCACAGAGTGGGGAGGAGAAGAGAATAAAGCCAAGACTATATAGCACCAGGACCGTTATTTATCCAAGTCTATATACTGTTACTAAAGAAATATAAGAGGACTAAGGATTCTGTTAAGTTTCTGATCACCATACAGAATGGCACCAAGTGTTTTCTTCAGAAGGAAAAAATGAAGTTATTAGGTAACTGTTAATTCCCTAATCAATGCATAATCTCCAGAATTTATTTTTATAGAATATTGAAAATAAGGGAGGAGAGGAGAAATGTGCTTCTGCATTAATGACCTCTGGTACCAGCAATTTGCAGTTATTTTGACTGGTACAGTACTTAAATCACTCATAAAACATAAAACTCAGTGAGCTAATAGCAATCTCCAGAAACAAGAAACATACTTTGTGGAAATTGTACTTCCACAGGACCAGATTAATTTAATTACAATTTTTTTTAAAGAAATGGCAGTAATAAACATTTGTGGCAAATAATTTGATTATAAATGGCTCCCACTACTGTGCTAGATACTGTTAGCTCCAAAAAGCCTCTTCGAGCTGTGTGATATCACTGCCACTATCAATCACTGCATATGAAAGGTTGTGCAAAATTTTGTTGGAGTCATATAAATCATTTACACTCATGACTATAGAAGCGTCTCTGATATTTCCTCAAAGGCTACAGACTGAGCAAGAAGAAAGGAGCATTTGCTGTAACAAATGTTGGATGCTTATCCTTTAAAAAAAGAACAAGGGAAAATAATTCATGGATCCAGATAACCAGAAACCTAAAGTTAAGAAAAACTTATGTAATAGCAGGGTCTGTGGAATTAATACTAAAAATTCACAGGATTGATTTTTGTAGAACTAACTAGAAATAGGTGATCTGATTTTTTTTTTTTTTAAAAGGATCCTTTCTGAACTATTGACCACTTCTGGATCTGAACATGACCAAGTCTTTCTGTAGATCCAAAGACATCAAACTACCTTCATAATCTGTCCTTTCAATTAATTAATGTTTTTTCTTCAATTTTGCCCCTCCAGTTTAGACCAGCAGCAGAAATGAAAATGCCAAAATACTACAGAAAAAGGCCATTTCATCTGACAGGTGTAAGTAAAATTGGAACTCTCCTGTGAGATTTGTAACCAAATTTGCATACTGGAAAGATTTGCAGAAGTATCTGTTCCTAGATAGGAAGCCATAGCTCAGCTTTTTGAGGTTTGCCCACCATTTGTACCAATTCTGTACACATAAAAACTAATACAGTCAAGCATAATATATTAAACAATTGCAGGGATTAACATAGATCCTTGACTTATAAACCCCTTTTCACAGGAACAGTGACAATTGGTGAAATCCCACCCCCACTGAAATCAATGGCATAAAGTCAGACTTGATGATCTCTTTGGCCTTAAACTCTATGAATTTGGCCCAAAAATTTTTTTCAAAACTGATTGTGGATAAATGTGCATTTTACTTATAGCAGACACTGCTAGTCACAGGCCTGCTAGTTTGTTTTCAGCTCGTGTTGTCACAGTACATGGCAACTGAACCTATATTCCCCTTCTGTGGTTCAGCCACGGCACCCATTCTAGGTTTCAGTCTCCCCGACTGTCACCTCTCAAGTGGAGACATGAGTTTTTTTCCCCTTCTGACGAGGCTGCACAGTCCCCTGACTATACGGTGGATAACTCTCTGCTATTGAGTTAAGCAGGCTTCTTGAGTTAAGCAGGCTAACAACTGAGCAATTGTCTACAGTTATAAGTTACCTCACAGCATTTCCTACGCAAGCCTATTTTATTCTTAAGGTAAAAGCATATTATAAGAGAAAACGTATTAACAAACAAGAAAAGAACCTATAAAGATGACAACCAAGCTTACAAAAGATCACCCCAACCCTAACACAGACTCTGGCAGGAGCCAGGCTTCAACACCCCACCTCAGGGATTTCCTTGTGGTTTCAGATTCATCAGAGCTTCAGAACAAGCACAGTGTCTTGTTGGGCCTCAAGGGAGCCAGTTCTTCCAAACCTTCACTAAGGATTGGGACCTTCTTTGTCCATGCACTGAATCAGGAAAGAGGCCGTTTAGACAGACTGTCTTTTGCTGAGAATAGAACTCAGAAGGCAGGAAACTATTCAGCTTGGAGATACCCCAGTCAGAAGGCAGAGAGATGTGCCTCTCTCACCTCAGAAAGGTTACAGCTGGGGAGCCAGAAACCTGAGAGCAGGTACCTTTGCTGAACCAGAAAGGGGAAGTACAAGGGCAGTTGCCCTGAACTGTGACATATAACCAATGGAATCAAAGTTGGAATCTCACGATCCTTTGCTATCCTCATTTCCTCCTTCCTGAAGTCTGATTCCACAACCCCAGTTATCCATGCTCCCTGGTTTTTGACATGAGGGAAGCCTCATTTTCCCAACTTAGCCACAGACAAAAGTGGCTAATTTAGAATTTTCTCCATATCTGTAGTCTAAGGAGCTTGTGCTGTACATTTAAATTGGCACTTTAAAGGCTCCACCATGTGAATTGACTCAATACGTTATGACAGCTCCTTCTTTCTATCATACCAAATTTTTGCATCATTAATGCTTCAGTCACCTCCACTTCAAAGCATTATGTCAGGCTTAGAAGATGCATCAAGGACTGCAGATTCTCATGTGCGTGTCCTGTGTTTTCATGACAGCTTCTTCCACATAATTCAGCAGTGCTAATTGGAAGGTGCTACCTAACGTACAGATTATGATCGCTTTGCATTCAATTTTAAATGGAAGACCAAATCATAATATACATGAAAGAGAACTAGCTCCCATCAGCAGCCCAGGTCTACAAGCTACACAGCTAATTTTAAGTGTAGAAGCAGAGCAAACATTGGGTGGAAGGAGCAGAAGTCTGAGAGAAGTAAATTCATTTATGGTTACAGGTAAAGTGATTGCTATCTATTCCTTTCATGCTCACAATGATATCAAGTGATATCATTTCACTGAGTGGAACACGATTAGACTCATGCTACATGATACAGCCTACTGATGAAAGGTATTCGTTTTATGGTAAACCATTGACTTTGTGATCCTATAAAACTATGGTGGTGGTGAAAGTCCCATTATGTGACATTTACAAAATATGGCTGAATAAAAAAAACTAGAAACAGGCTAACAGAAAATAATTCTGCAATTGTAGGGAAGTAGCATCAATGACCTAGCAGATCTTTTCCAGGACTAGATTCTAGGAGTTTGAATTCTCAAAATAATCTCTCAGAATGTGGTCCAGTGAGACCTATTGGCTCCTCATATATGAAACAAGATTTTCAGTCACTTCTGTACACATAAGCAAAATACAGGTTGCCAGACATCCAGGAGGATCAGTTAATGTTTGGCAGAACATCATCTCTTCCAACATGGGCATCTGCTGTGAAGACAGACACTGGCCTGTCGTCTTTGTTGACACGGATTTGAAATCTTCATTCTCCAGTAGATGAGGCACTACTACACTGATTGATGGAGAAGATGTGGTAATAAATTAATCAATAGATAAATAAATAAATACATACCATAAACAAGTTGCATAGCATCTTATCTCTCCATTTGCCGGATGGATATTAGTAGGATTGAACTGATGTTCCTAATTTAGAATTGCTCTTACTCCCAGAAGTCTAGACAGAGGTAATGGAAGATTTTCCCTTTACCACTTTCAGAACTGGAATTGCCTCATCACATGAAACAAGATGTTTTTACTGTGGATGCTACATAACTTCCTGTGATGTAAGCCATTCTGCTGAATAGCAGATATCTCAGCAATATGTAACAATAATGGGCCAGATCCTCAGCTGGAGAGTGAGACATTTCAGCTTCTGGTGCTCCATTTATTTTTTAATCAAAGCTTCAGATTTTGGACTGCAAAAGCAGTTATGCTTTATAAAAGTTTTACAGTAATCTTTTTTTGCATTGGGCATCTGAACAACCAGCTAGTTTCAAATTTGTGCAGATTTCAGCTTTCCATCAGCTCACACCCACCAAGTTTCCAGATTGTTTCACAGGGAACCACTTTTGCCTCCCAATGAAATAGAGTCCTGTAGACACAGAGACCCAGGATAACTCTTAGTTTAAATGGTCTTCTGGGAGAAAGCCTGGTGGTTTCCACCAATCCAAAGTATTCAGTTGCACAACGAGTTGGCTCACTCCATGTTCTTAAGGAACCAGCTAGCTGGCCTGTTACCCCATTCTGCCCCCACGCCCCTTGAAGACATGTGGCAATGTATTATAGAGAATCAGACAGCCTGCAAGAATACAACTTCCCCTATCTCTTGGTATACATCTTAAACACTTCTATTTCAGTGCACAGTGGAGCATCTCACTCCCAGAAGGAATTAACCCCCCCCTTTTACTGCACGTAGAGAGACATTCCATTTGCACAATCCCTTAATGTTCTTCCTACTGTTACAATTCCATTGTGCATCTTATTATATTATATTTTGTATGTTATTCATGCTAGGGGGAAATGTACTAGATATCGAAGTAGGAATTCACCTGACAATGACATGTGTCCCTCTGAAGTGGGTATTAAGAAGTTATACTAATAGCATTCTGTTTATAAGAAATTGTTTGAGGAGCAGCCTTGCTAGAATAGGAATCCCTGCCACAATGGACATGGCAAAAGCAGCAGCCATCATTGGGTTAGTTATTTTATGTATATATAAAATTTCAACTAAATGGTTTTTCATTGTGTGTAACTGAGCCTATAATTGAATCCTGGTTGTTGTGGGTTTTATTTTTCAAGAAACTAGCTTTCACAATTTCTTCCAGTCAATATTTTAAGTATAGTGAATTTGCAATGGAAAGCAACAGCACAGTCCGAAAAGAGACAGTTCCAGATATTCAAATAGATACAGAAAACATGTAATTATACCATATTTCTTACTGAGCACAAGCTGCCAACTTGCTGTTTGCAGAAGCTCCTTTCAGCAGAGAAACACAAGCATGCTGAATAGAGATCAACAGTAAACAGAATTTAGAGATTAACCCAAAATTTTGTGTCTTAGTAACATGAGAAACTCGGGAACAAAATTATATTCAGGAGATATTTTCACGTAAGTGTGAAATATTTCCAAACCACTTTGCAGCAAAGAGCGTAGAGCTAAAGCTACATCGGTGTAAACAACATCCCAAGAATTACAGACATGGCTGCCATCAATTTATTTTATCATTATTTTTCATATTACAGTAGTGTCCTGAAGTCCCAACTGAGATTAGCCCCCGTGGTAAAATGGTAACACCTCAAGGCCCCAGTGAAACCGGAGCCCATTGTGCTAGACAATGGACAATCTCACTGTAGGTTCTTTAATGCAGGCAATGTCTCTTTTTTTAGTAACTTGATTTTGAATGTTCAGCGCGAGATGACTTAAATGGGAGTGTGAGCACGGGCCCTGCCGTTTCTGAAAATCGTACCCCCTTTAAAGCATCTCAGGTTGGGCACCCAACAATTGAGGCACCTAAAATCACACCCAGACAGACAAAGGAAGTATTATAGTCCTCATTTTACAGATGTGGATAGTGTGACAGCAAAGGGCCAGACTGTAAAGGTATTTAGGGCCCCTGGTGTGATTTACAAAGCACCTAGATGCCTAACTCTCACTGATTTCAGTGGGACCTACCCAAGGTCATGAAGGAAGTCAGGGATTTCCACATACAGGACCAGATTACACTGAACACCTACCACCTATATCCTGCCTTTAGAAAATAGTAAGGAGAAAAGCCTGGAGACAGTCTGAGAAACCAGGTTAAATATGGACAGTCATTAAAAGATCCACCCTTCAAAGTTTATCATAGGCAAGGAGCAGTTTTTTTTTACATAATAAATAAAACAACAAATAATAATAATAATACCACCACCACCTAGATCTTCATCAGGAGATCTCAGAGCACTTAAAAGGTGGGCAGTATCATTATCTCATTTCACAGATGAGGAAAGTGATGCACAGAAAGGTGAAGTGGCTTGCCCAAGGCCATTCAATATATCAGTGGCAGACCGAGGAATAGAACCCAGCTGTCCTGAGGCCCAGTCCACTGTTCTATCCTCCAGACACACTGCCTTTGCTGCACATATCTTATTGATGATTTTTGTCCACACTGACAGATTGTTGAAAAATAGAGAAAAATAAAATCACAACATTATTGAATTTTTGCCTCTTTTTGGTGAAATTTTAAATTTTGGTTTTAGTTCCAGCTCTGCTGCTGATTGACTGCTATATATTGATCAAGTAATTTAATCCCAGTCTCAGTTTCCTTCTCTGTAAAATGGGAATAAATAACTCTCTCTCTCTAAAGTGTCTTAACAGATTCTTGCACAGAGGATATGTTTATGAAGATTACAGTCAAAGATATTTAACACTGTATTTAACACTTTCAGGACAATAAAACCATTCTCTCTCTTAAATGCAGATTTATACAGAGCTGCATAACATTTCAGAACTGAATGTGTGTTTGTTATAGTAAGGCAGTTTTATCCAAAATATACATTTTCTGAGCCCCCAAAATGTGAGCCTTATAGATTACATTTGTACGTAAAAAAATAGATTAATGATAACATCGATCTGCCTCTGCAGCATAATGTTTTCTGTCTCCAGAAGCAATCAGGTTTCAATGCACATAAAATATATCCAATCATGTATTCAACTGAGTCATCCAAGAAATGATACTTATGTCACAGAAAAATATGCATCCTTTTTAAAATGTTAACATTGATAAGGTGAATTATCTTGCATGTAAAATGTGCCTTGGAGGAAACTCTTGCTATCAGTTATCACACTTGCAAAAGTTATGTGTACAGTTTATTGCAAATTACAGCCCTCACCAAAGAGCTTCAAACTAGAAATTGCATGCTTTTCGTTGATTACACTGCAAAACAGAGAGATCGTGCAAATATTCTGCTCATTTATAATTCAGTCTATCAAAAGGTCTCTGGAGGCTGGCAAGCAGTGCCACAAAAGCTGTAAAACAGTGAAAAATGAAACACAGCTTATGCGTCTCATGTTGCCCAATAAAACTGCATTTCCTTCATGGGTAATACTTGTCTTTTTATTTATGTTACTTTGATTTACCAATGAACATGGAAAGCAGAAATCAGTTAACAAGATACCACCATCTCAGCTCTCTAGCCCCTATCTATAAGGCCCTAAAGTGCATGCTTAAATTTAAGCATGTGAGTAATCCCATCCCTGTTCATTGATGTGAATGAGAGTTAGGCACCTGCTGAAAAGTTAATCATGTGTTTAAGTGTTTTGCTGAATACAGATGGGATTATTTGCACCCTTAAAGATTAGTGTGTACTTAAGTGCTTTGCTCAATTGAAGCCTAAAGAATTTGCTGACTAGTTTAACTCAGGTCTCAAAATTCCATTAGAATTTAGCATTCAGGCTGGGGGTTTCTGGTGTTGTTTTAAGCAGAAATTCTTTCCACACTTCTCCATCCTGCCTATTATTTTGGACAATGCTCTAATTTCCATTCAACTAGATTAGTAATGTTAGCTGTGGCTGGCAACACATATTGTTGGGTAGCCCACACGCTATAGGATTGCATTCCTGGTCAGAGAACATAAGGCTGGCTGAACAACTACACACACATTTCCAGCGGCACTGCTGAAATTTGTTTCTGCTGATACGTCTTAACAAATTGCAGCATTTGAGTGTTAATGGAAAGTGAACAAAAAGATGGGAGGGGCTTAACAAATACACTGAAATAGAATATTCACAGTCATTTTATTTATATTGTCCCTTAATTCTAGTTATTACATTGGTGTTTATTACTAATGAGATAAAGTTCTAATAAAACACATCAGGCAATTCCTCAATAAGGAAAAACTTTCTATGGGCATTAGGACCGTGGTCCATGCATGCCTATTCAATCTCGTTGTCTTCTGTATCAGAGATTACAGCGCACATTGCCTCTGTATAGAGATTTCCTACACATAGCAAAAAGCAGCTTTTCTTTTTTTCTTGTATAAATATGCACACAAATTATTTATGTTTTTACATAATAGCCTATTCAATGCAGTCTTAAAAATTGTCTGCCAAGATGGCTCACTCATATAAAGACATAGAAAAAAGGAACAATAGTACATAATTACTTTACAAATGGTTTCATGGAATAATTATATCATTAGTCCTGAGTGGCTTCAGCTTCAAAGTGTTCTGTCACTAATCTTTTGAATACATTTTTGTTAGGAACTAAGTGGATATCACTAGGGAAAAGACTTGTATAGAGGAGAACCAGCTTATAAATATATTCTTTTACTCCAATTCCTCTTGGCTTTTTTAAAAATGTACAATTCTCCATTGCTATTACACTTGATATAGCGAAAGCATGAACATCTGACAGCTGCTGATGTGTGCCACCTACGTAGTAACCTAGAGTGAAAATTATGCTCACATAGCAGTATACCTTGCATTTCATTTCATTTGCCTCAGTATATTCACCCCTGGGCAGAGGGCTCACTTAAGGATACAGGTCACTCAAGTCTTACATAAGCCCTTCATTAAGGACTTAAATGGCTCATGTCCCTCAAAAGACACAACTAAGGGCAGGTCTACACTACAGGGCTAAATCGCGTGAATAACGTAGCTGGAGTCAACATACCTTACTTTGGCTTACTGAGGCGTCTACACCGTGCTAGGTTGACAGGAGAAACTCTCTCAAGACTTACCTCATGCTTCTCGTTCTGGTGGAGTACCGAGGTCGACGGAAGAATGCTAAGTGGTCGATGTAGCAGGCCTTCACTAGACCCGCTAAATCGACCCCCAGTGGATCGATCATTGCAGCATCAATCCACGGTAAGTGGAGACAAGTCCTAACTGTCCTCATGCCCTTTGCCCACTCATCTCTATGCCTTTACATCCTCTATCATGTGAAACCCCCTCTCCGACCTCATAGGCCAGCTCTCCACACACTCCTCTTAAATCACACTTCTTGTAGAAGATGCAAGTCCTTGTTCACTGCCAATCACAAGGACAAGCATGCAAGTTAGATTTGCTTTCTGTGGCTGAGATCCACCATCCTTCACCGGTACAGTGCCTTTTTAGATTGAAACATTTTTGAGCAAAAGCCCACCGATGCTGGACCTAGGGTGCTTTGGGTGCTGCCACACCCCCTGGCTTGAAGTGGTTTCCGTCATGTACAGGGTTTACCATTTAGTTCAATGGCACTTAGCACCCCCACTATAAAAACAGTTTCCACACCACTTCAGAAGCCCCTCTTTTTAGTCACTGAGCTAGATCTTTAGCTGGGGTAAACAGAGCTGCACAAATTTTCACAAGTTTAGGATCCAGACCCACTATCATTAAATGACATTACAAGAATCAACCTGTTCTAAAGAAAAATTAAACTGGCTGCCCGAACACCAAAAAACTTAATATTTGATATATTTCAGCTTCTTCTTCCCTGATAATCACTTAGTTCTGAATAACTCTTTCCAACAGACAGATTTAGTTCTAGGTATATTAGTTCTACAATAAATGAACTTCTTTAATTATGCATTATTCAAATTACTCCTTTGCCTTAAGTGCATGTTGTGTCTGTAACTTTGTGAAAACTTCGTTAACATTTAAATATATCAGATCCACAGTTATTTCACTAGAATATTTATTTACTTAGATTGTAAACTCTTTGGGATGGGGCAGCCTTTTTGTTCCATGTTTGAAGAGCGGGTAGCATAATGGGACCATATGCCGTGACTGGGGCTCCTAGACATTATCATGATGTAAATAATAAATAAAAATCCTAATCCTAATAAATATAAATAGATGTGACCATTCCAATATGGGTGTGCCTATTATACTGAATTCTTTCTAGTCTCCTGTTTACCGACCTGCATAAGAATTACATTAATGTAGTGCAAGTTACCATGATGTAACAAGAGTCTTCATTAATTATCTATACCATATAAAGTCTTCTCAGGAAAATGTGAAGCTATTTGCTTAAAAAGGTGGGGAGAGAGCATCAGAAGCATACATATAATTCGTGAAGTGAATACAGATGTCTGATACTTCATTTTTACAGCAATTAATAAGGCCCTGGGGTACATCAATTTCAATCGCTTTGATCACCAACTAAAAATACCTTACATGCACTGTTTAATACAGTTTGTACTTGACAGGTATGAAGGGAACTATTATATTGTCACATTCACTCTTCTGAAGCCATTAATGCAGCACAACATGACTGACAGCATCAGACATTTGGTAAGACATACCAAGTAGGTGGGGTCAGGTCAAGACACTGTTCAGGGGACATTAGCTGCATGGTTATTTGCACAGGCCTAGCTAGTGATTTCCAGAAAGGCACAGCAAGCTAACTTACAAGTCAAAGTCCTAACTGGAAATCTATTACCTCCTAAACTAGCATGTTATTTGTAAGGTATAAGGCAATTAACTCTGCTTTTAAACCTGCCCAGATCTTGCTAGGCTAGCAACTGGCTTAATTTATTTGTGGAGAGACAGGTGTACACATTGATAAACTGCACTTTGAAGCCTTTTTGTTCAAAACTAAGCAAAGTCCAAATGTTTTGACTTTTTCTGAATGATTTGTTTGTTTTGTTTTCTACCAAGACAATTCAGCAACTTTGACATGAGTTTGGTGAAATGTTTTGGTTGACCTGACTCTGCATTTTTTTGATAAACAAAAAAATTTCATTTAAAAAAGAAAGTGTCTCAGCTCTATCCATGAGTGATACATTTTTAACGTTGATTTAACAAACACGATGCTAGGTGGTCCAGGGAATAAGGCATTGGACTGGCAGTGTGGGGGACCTCAATTATATTCTACGTTCTGCTAATGACTCATTACGTCAGCAACTCATTTAAATTGTTTGCCTCAGTTTCCCCATCTATAAAATTGCATGACGAAAGTTGCCCTTCTTTTTTAAGGCATTTGAGATCCGTGAATGAAAAATTCTATAGAAGGCTAAGTAGGATTTGACTGAAATAAGTTTGTAATTTCAGATAAGTGCAGTGTTAGTTTTTAGCCAGTTTTCATGGGAAATATTTAAAACGTCTTCGTCTATGATAAAACTGTTGACATTTTTGAAAATATTATAAAGAACCAAAGCATTTAATATTAAAGAACATCACTTTTGCAAACATGCAAAATCTTCCTTCCATATATTTTAAGCATACAGTATATGGTAGAGTTGCTTGATTTTGTTTTAACAATTAAAACAACAGAAACAGTCCCAGTGGTTTTAATGGAACTTTATATAATTTCATCACAGAAGCTATATAATGTAACCTAGCACCTCATACCTTATAATGCTTTATGATAAAATATATGGGCCTTTTTAAGTAAAAGGCTATGAAAAATATTCTGGTCACTGAAAGATCCCTGGAAAATTATTGGCATTACAGTTTAGATTCCACTGCCAACAATAAATGAACATCCTGCATTCCATGCTGTAGCTCTCTCTTTGCTATTAACAAGTGGCCACTAAATTATCACAGGGGTATATATCCCTCTGGATAAACTCTATGCTACAGCTAAGAATTAGACTAGCAAACAATAATAAATAACATTTAGCACTTACATAGAGCTTTACATTTACAAACACTAATTAATTAGTACTCCAGGGAAAAGAAAATAAGAGCAAATGTCTAGCATTATGCCATGAAAACAAATATGTTGTAACATACTGGGTAACACACTGTCCGCTCCTGAATATAATCAGAACTATTCAACTGTGTATCATAAATCATGTACTGCTAGCTGCTAATGGAGATTCTCCTTAACTTTCAAATAGTAAGAAGATTTTATTTCCATCCCCACTCTTGTTGCAAAGTGGCCATAATCTACTATATATATATATATATATAATTTGTTACAATATGGTACAATATAACTGACTAGAGAGGATTTACATAAAGTTTTCTAAAACAGGAAGTAGTCTGCTATGTTTTCCCATCTCCTGTAGAACTGTGTAATACTGATAAAAATGTGCCACATAAAAATCGGAGACCAAGAATTTCAAAAAGAGAGATCAAAAGTTAGGATCCAAATATCTATAGTTAGGCATCCAAATAAGAAAGGCTAAGCACCCAACTATTCACGGTGGATTTATTTAATTTAACTGCAGGTTCCTATTTTTGAAAATCTTGACCAATTTTTGTCATTTTTTTGTTCCAGGTGACTTTGCTGCCAGTTCAATAAAATATGAGAAACTTGGAATAGACCCATTTTCATTCATAAAAATGTTCCTCCATGAAGCATACCCTTTATTTAGGCAAAATGGGTTCATTTTCAAGAGTACAATGAAATTTAGAAGAAAAGATTTGGATTTCAAAGTAGTTTCACCCTTCTCTGTAAATATTTCGTTTGCTTTTCAAACTTAAGCATCCACATTTCTTTCAGGAATTTCACCCCCCAGGCTCCAAAAAGGTTTCAAGCTCTCCCTCTTCGCTCTTCCCCACTCCACTCCCCCCCCTCAACAGATTATCCCTTCTCTGCACCTTCCACTGATGCATATGGCACTGGCTAATGTCAGAGCCATATTACTGGACTACGTGAAGTATGGCAATCCTGTGTGCCTATTACCCTGACAAGGCATATAATTTAAAAAAGAAAAACAAAGTAGTGCAACATTTTGATTTCTGACTTCATCCAAGCTCAGACAGCATACATACAGTTTTGTTTAGAGAATTGCAACATGACTTCTGCCGTAGGAAATAAGTTTGCAACCACAGCCCTAAGCAGCATACTTTGCAATAAAGATGGAAGTACTAAAGCTGAAATGCAGACTATTAAGAGTATGTTTGCTTGTTATCAGTACCTAGATTCCAGCATGATATGCACTTTATAAATATACCATAGATACATCACAGACCTACAGACAGGTTAGACAGACGCTTGCTATTACTATCACCTGAAGTCTTCAATTTTTATCCTTACAATTGCTTCAAAATAATTTAATTCTCTCACTAAGCCATGCTGTGGTTTACTTTAGATGACTATCACTTTACCAGAGATGCTGATTTTGAAAATCCAATTAAAAACCCAGTACTTAAAGCGTGTTTTCATTAGCTTTCGCCCTGTTTGACAATTTGAAGAAAATGAGACCCTAAACTGTCATTTAAACAGAGAGAGAAAAAACGAGAATTTGTTTAGTTTAAGTAATTCCCTGAAGAGGAAGCCAAACTTCTCTGATTCATGTTTTTCAAGGACTTAGAGTAATAAGAGTTTGTGTTTCCTATTCTGGACAAGCCATTCCAAGCCTGGATCTAAAACTGTACAGTTTGGTTAGGTTTGTCAGCATGGGGTTGAGGAAAGGCAGAGAGAAAAACACGTAGTAATTGTTTCAGCTCCATTAAGGATTTAAATAAAAAAAAAAAGAGGAAGGACTGAGGAGTGGTTAGCGACACTAGCCTGGTACACCCTGGGGCTTGGGTTGGATTTAGTGCTAGTCAGAATTTTCAATAAATTATGTTTTGGTCAGAAAACAGATTCATCGGAACTAAAATTTTTCACAGAAATGTGTCAATTTCAACAAAAAATTTAGTCAGGAAGGTTTCAGAGGAAGGAGGAATTTCTGGTCAAAATATGAGAGGGGAAGAGACCCACAGCAGAACAGCCAATAGCAATCTGAGGTATGAGAGATGCATGGTCAAGTCCCAACTCTGAATTAGGCATCTCAATGAACATGGCCAGCTTTAACCAGATTCTCTGTAATCAAGCCCCGCACCCGCAGCACCTTTTTCATTTTTTTTACTGACTTGGCGGTGGTCCGGGTCTTCGGCAGCATTTCGGCAACAAGGGGTCCTTCAGTGCCGTGAGTGAAGGATCTCCTGCCACCAAAGTGTCTTCGAAGACCCAGACCGCTGCCAGGTATTGGAATTGGGCCCCACAGTTCCTAAAGCTGGCCCTATGAATGAACCCAGGTTTCCTGCAGCCCTAGTGCTCCAGTCCCCAGGCTACTAAGCTCTGGGTGTGTCTTACTCATATTTTTTCATGAAAAATTTCCCCTTTGCCCTCCCCAAGTTGTTGCTTTAACCCTCATCATCAAATCCATTTCTCTACATATACACAGGATCACTTCCGAGGCCCGCTTCTCCCACCACCTCTCATCCCCTGTCCTCTCTGTATCCCTGATTCTTCACTGCATCCATCTCCATTCCTTCTCTTATAGGTCCCTATTTACCACCGCTACCACCACCACCACCCCTCTCTACACCTCTGTGGTCCCTGCACTAGCTCCCACTCCTAGTCACCCCTGCTCCCCCTAAAAGATCTCCATTTCTCCCCACCACTCCACTCTCCCCTAGGACTTTGCTTCTCTTCCTGCAAACCCGGACCATATTTCTGTTAGAGTCCAGGCTACAAACAATCTCCCCACACAGGAAATTAAGCTGCTTCCTCTGATATGTATAGGCAGCAAATGGAGGCTTCAGAGAGATGCTGTTCTCTGCAGCAGAGGGCAGTGTGGGATTAGGGTTGCCAGGTGTCCGTTTTTTGTTTTTTTTACTGGAACACCTGGTCAAAAAGGGACCCTAGCAGCTCTGGTCAGCACTGCCAACCTGGCCGTTAAAAGTCCAGCCGGCGGTGAAGCAAGAGCCTGGGGCAAAGGCAAGCTCGCTGTCTGCCCTAGTTCAGCGCTGTTCCCAGTAGCAACTGACAGGCCCCTGCGGCCACTAGGCACATAGACATCTCCGAGCACTGCCGAAGCCCCAAGTGCTGGCTAAGCGGCATCCATTGGCTGAGAACCACAACCCATGGAAGCTGTGGGGGCAGCATCTGTAGGTGAGAGGGCAGCACGTGGAACCTCACTGGCCACCCACGCGCTTAGGGGTCGCAGGGACCCCCCACACGCCCCCGCACCCCAACCCTCTGCATGAGGCCGGAGTCCGCTCCCATACCCCAACTCCCTCCCGGAGCCCACACGCCTCAACCCTCCCCACGCCCCAACCCCCTGGCCCAGCCCGGAGCCCTCATCTCCAGCCTCAACCCAGAGCCCATACCCCAACACTCGCAGCCAGAGCCGTCATCCATCTCCCACACTTTAACCCCCTGCCCCAGCCCACTGAAAGTGAGTGAGGGTGGGGGAGAGCAAGTGACGGAGGAAGGGGGAATGGAGAGAATAAGGGGTGGGCCTTAGAGGAAGGATGGGGCCTTAGGCCAGGGGTGTTCGGTTTTGTGCGATTAGAAAGTTGGTAACCCTATCTGGAGATCCTGACTGGCCTTTGAATTAGGCTCTCCTGGTTTGCACCAAACACAATAGCTTGTATCCATTGATGCCAGAACATTCTCTGAAATTTTGAAACTGATTGGATGTGGTGTTCCAAAGATATCGCATTACATGGAAATGCCACCAAGTTGAGCGTTAGACGACACTTCATTCAGCCAACTATCTCAACTGAGGCACAGAGATGCAAAGTGACTTGCCCGATGTCACCCAGCAGGCCAGTAGCAGAGCCAGGAATAGAACCCAGGTCTTCTGAGGCCCAGGACAGTGCTCTATCTACTAGGCCAATAAGTTTTTTTCAATCATTGATGGCTCCCTTTTTAAGATTCGCAAACAATTAACCTCATTAGCCTAAGAATCAGCATTTAAATTTAGGGTGAGAAATGGAGGAGTGGGGAGAAATCTTGGCACCCTCCTGTTCTCCTGTGATGAAGAAATAGGACCTGGCTAACAGATTACTTTATAAAAAAGCAACAGGAAATGGGTTAGTGCATCAGCAGAAATGAAGAAAGGTTGATCTACACAAACTCCAAGTCTGACACGCCCATTGTGCTTCCTGTCACATCTCTTTACATACAATTCCCACAACAGAAAACTCCACTTTAAGCTATTTCAGAGAAAGGAAACATTCATAAAATCTCTCTTTCAATATCTTGTCAAAATCAGCATCCTCTGTGACTAGAAGACTGTCAAGGTGATCTATAGCCCCCAGCTAGCTCTGTAATATAAGCTAAATTGCCTGAGTCACAAGCAATGATAGAGTCGTTCTACAGGAAATTGGAAATCAATTCTTGTCATCACTGTACATAACTCCTTTATCAGAGTTCCAGTTCACTAGTGTAATGCAAGTGAAAGAAGCCAGGAGCTGACAATCATGACAACTCTTAACATAAAAAAAAAAAGCATGCATGAAGCAGAGAAATTCTGTGCAGAGAAATAGCATTTTGCCAAAGTGTATGCTGCCTGATAACAGCAACCTGACTGGATGAAATATTAAAGCTAAGTGGAGAACTCTGCTCAATGATAAGTGGATAATCTGTGGATACATTACATCATATTACATTAAATTAGGAAAAATTGCTTACCTGGGGTTTTTCATTGCTAACTGGAGCCAGAACCACTGCAGGTTCCCTGTGCATTGTGCTCTGGTGGAAAGAAAAGAAAAAGTTGTTCTGCTGAGCAGCACATCTATCAGTAGCAGAGTTATTGAAAACACTTTTAAAATGGAATTGTGAGCTTCATCCTTATGTACATCTGACACTGATGAAGACATTCATGAAGGTAGGGTGACAATATCAGTGTTGTCACCTCTCATGACTTTTGTGCAAGTCTTGTGAGAGCCGCTTCTTCTATTGAAGACCCAGCTACTGGAGTCAAGCAATTAGGTTAGAATGTCAGCTTACATTTTTATCAAGTATCTATCCCTCATAGTCATGGCATAAAGCTTGGAAGTGTGGCTGGAATGTATCCTAAATGCTCAAAACCAAAAGGCAAATGCAAAGAACCCAGTACTTTAAAAAAAAAAGAGTCATGATTTTTAAGCCCATGTTATGATTTTCAAATGCACAGGGATGGCAATACTGTAGCACTTTCATACAAAGAGGTGCTGTATGTATACCAGCCATCTGACCTCAATTAAAACAAAGGCACTACTTTATTTTAGTTATGTAATTATCTCAAGAAGAATTTTCAGATCAGCTCTCTGTGTGCTACAGATAAACAGGAAATACAGCTTCCAGTACAGTACACAGATGCATACAGCAAAATATTTATGCATCCACTTTATGCTTTTTAAAGTTTTTAGGGCATGTGCCATGCCCATCTCTGTTTGCACAGAGTCCTACACAACAGATTCTGGGTTCAGTGAGCGCTTCTGGACGCTACCGGAACATAAATGCTAGAAAAAGAATAAGTTTTCTACCAGATTTTAAAGATGTTGAACTAAAATCTAACAAGAGAAAATATATTTAATAAGTTTTAGCAAATTCTTTCAAGTACTCTTCGAAGGGCTGTTAGAAAGAAGACAGGAACCAAGATTAATGAGTCAAAAATGATGGTAATTATCCTTGGCTTTTGGAGCTCTTAAAAAGGCCTCTTGGGTGATGAATGCACTAGTCCTTCTGTACAGTTCCCAGTGGCCCAGTCTGCAATATCGTTAATATCACCATAATTATCTTACTCTGTGAAGAGTCCCATTTAAATCAATAGGCTGCTACGCAATGTGAGTAAGGTTATCACAGTCTAGCCTAATATGAGTTCCAAGTAGAATGATGTCCCTGGATGGGTACTGAATTCAGAATCTCTGGTTCCAAAAGCCTGAGCCTCTACTCACATCTGTTACAGACAGTAGCAGATTCGTCAACCATCGAAAGAGACAGAGCCCCAGTGTTCTAGTATGCATTACACGCGCAGACAGAAGGCCTATTATCCTAAATGTTTGACACTGGAGAGGTCTCCATTAGTCTCTTACTTCATTAAAAAAAATGGTATCAGACAGGGATAGCTGGTGGTGTTGATTATAATCATTGCTGGATGCTGCCCCACCTCCCAGCCAACACTGAGACCTACTTTATATTACCAGTAAAAAAAAAAAAAAAAAAAAAAGTTAAACTATTCAGGAATGAACTATATTGAACAAAAGTTCTGCCAGGCATGAATCTTCCTTATAACTGCCAGTATAATCATGGGAAGATATTTTATAGTTTCAATAATCCTTTTTAAAAGAGATTACCAAAGTTAATGGCCATGTTTGAGCAATAACTGGGCCCAGCTTTGTTTCAGTCCTTAATTCAGACACTGTTTGTTAACTGTGAGGTATTGCTGAAGCACAGTGAGTGTCACTTAGTAAATCATTTTAAAGAGTGTTTTTCTATATGTTAAGAGTCCTGGAAGAGAGTTTATGAAAACCACTAAACTTAAAAGTATGGAAAATTACAGACACTGAGAAATCTTTTATCAGTGCACAGCATTGTAATGAGCCAGATTCCCTCCACGGAAAACTAATTTGCATTGTGGATGTTTGTTCAAAATCTTCTGCATAAGTTGTTACTTACACAGCATTGATGCATTTAAGTTCTGATGATCCCTCAAAGTTTTAATTAGTTCTGAGAAAATGTTTTATGTGGAAGTCAGAAATCACCGCAAGTTAGACACCCTTCCCCCTTATTACTGCAATTCAACTCTTAATAGGAAAACTCTTGTCTACCGTAATTTAATAAACAATGGTAACCTTTTTATAGAATGTTTAAGCCAACCTATAGGATTACCTAGCTCCCATATTGTTTTGAATCTAAAAGCACTTTACCAAGGGAGCTAAGTACCATTATCCATATTTTTAGATGAGGAATCTGATCTGCAGAGAGATTAAGTCACTTTCCCAAGGACCCTCAGCAGCATCAGTGGCACAGCTGAGATTACAACACAGGGTTCCTTACTCTCAGTCCATTGCCCCCGCCTTTGGCCCTTGTTGCCCCTGATGTATAGCATGGACCATTTTGTATTCAATTTGACAGCGTTATCTAAGAAACTACAGAAAAGAGATAATTGTCTATTATGCTCTATGGATTTATAAAGTCATTTCTTTAGAACCCTATCTTATTTCCTATAGGACCTTATTGGTTTCATCCCAATCAAATCCTACAACATTTCCCCTAATGGAAGCTCTGAGCTTCCAAAAAGATGGTGCTGCTGTCAGTTTTACTCCAACCTTGTGATTTTTACTTGTTTGGATTACGTCTTTTTTCATAGAAGGAAGTAACTGAAGTGCATGTTGGTGGCAATTGGCAACCCAACGCTACACAGAGTTTCCTGGAAACACTGTGCCTTGAGGTTGATTTGCCACTAATAGCAGTATAATGGACTGGTTGTGAACGTTCAAAAGTTCAGGACAGCCTAAACAAATACAGATGATATAATTGACTCAAATCTTGAACCCAAACCAAACCTAACCTTTCAGGTTTGAGCAATTTTCATAAAATTTTTGTTTGCTTTACATTTAGTTTGTCTTGGCATTTCCAGGTTTTGTCCAATGCCAGAGTGGCAGCAGATAGGGCAGGGCGGAGCACCTGTCCTCTTGTTGTTTCTAGGTGAGTAAAACAAGAAAGCACTGGAAACCCTTGTAAGACATCATGATTCTGCAAGAATTCCTACTCCACTTCTACATCAAGGAGGCTAAAATATTTTAGGACTCCTCATTTTGGGACGCTTATCCTAGGTAGGGTAATCAGATAGCAACTATGAAAAAATAGGACAAGGTGAGGGGTAACAGGCACCTATATAAGAAAAAGTCCCAAAAAACATGACTGTCCTTTTAAAAATGGGATGGATGATCACCCTAATCCTAGGTGAACTATACCTTTTGAGGTTCTGCCAGTGATATTAAAGAGGGTCATTCATCACAGTAGCTCATTCAACGTTTTCACAGCTTCAGATCCAGCTTAATGTTAGAGAATTCTGTAGAGATGAAGAGTAAATCCCATTACCGATAATATTGTAAAGGAATAAAAGATTCTCTCAATAAATACTTCTCTCTCACATACAGTATCTGTAAATTCATACCTTATGCCAAACCCGAAGAGTATATTTACAGACGTCACATTTATATCTAAACTCTGTCACTAATAGGTTCGTGGCCTGGGTTATAGTAGACTAGTATTATTATAATACAGTGATTTATAGTAGCCTATTTAGAAATGCAATTTTTCTTCAGTTTGTGTGAAACTGCCCTGAAATGTGTGTGTTTTTTTTATTTGATACACCAACACTATACTTACGGTTTTGCTTATATCTTTGGCATTGTGGCCAACAGGTTATTCTAGGAAATTGTATTCCCATTCATGCACAGATTAGAGCAGGCATTTCTCATGCTTCATTTATTGACCTCTATGTTATTAGTTTATACTGTATACTTCTTTTATGCATTAATTCCCAAGGGCTATTATAGTGGTATACACTTTCCATTAGAAATTAAGGTATTAAGTAAACCTTTCATTCTCACTTATAGTACAGTAGATGTATACCATGTTGCTATCTGTAGATCCTTGTTTTACTGTAAAAGGCTCTCTTTCTGATAAGGTAAGTGACATGGATCTTAATTCAAACTGCAGGCATGAACAACTTAATGTGATCATGACTTTTTATCTATCATGTCATCATAACATTAGTTCAGCCACTTTCTCGTTGTTTTACTATTTCAAGGACACTGATGTGGCATCACGACCCATCTGAGAAAGAGGTTCAAGTGCACATCCAAGCTTGTTACATCCAAGTTAGATCAGTGAGACTCTATGGTAGCATCCTAGCAGGCATCGAACAGTGGTTCGAAATACCTCTGTCACAATTCTCCTTTCACACTGCCACCAACAGCCAAAAACATTTCTCATTTCCAATAAGATATCCGAATGTAAAATATTGATATGGAGTAGTGCTGATTGTAAAATGGATCCCATGAATAATTTACAATTTTTATTTATGGACTTATTTTCACAAAACATAATTCCTCCCTCTCTCCTCCCCGGCACAAAATAATTTCAGGTCAACCAAAGCTTTCAATAAATTCAAAACTTTTTTTTTTTTTTTTTTTTTTTTTTTTTTTAAGATTACAACCATATTTTTATACATATAAAATAAAGTGAACTTTGGATCAAAAAGTCATTTTGAAATGAAATGATCAAGAGGACCTTCTGTAAATGTCAAAATGAGACATTAATATTTTCTAAAATGATATTGCCAATTTTTTCTGACCAAAGTTTTATTAAAATCAATATGATTTTGTGGGGAAAAAAATCATTATGTCAAAACAGCACTTTCCCAGGAAAAACTTTTGACAAAATTTTTTTGACCAGCTCTAATTGTAAGGTATGATATTGAACTGCCATAACTGCTCATTAAATGGTGGTACTATTGCGCACTCTAATGAAATCATTGAACTCTGATCACTGCCAACACTTGTAGTTCTTATTCTCCAGGTTTATTTACATCACAAGGTATTTAGGCCTATCAGGTTTTTGACTGCTCCACCGATTCTTCTGGAGCTTTTGTACTTACTACATAGATCTTAGATTTACTGGGTGTGGATTAATCTTAATTCCGTTGGTGCAAATTTTGGAGTACTGTAACTCCAATGACTTCAGTGGAGTTCTTCCACACTCAGGACACCAGCATGACAGAACAGAATCTGTCCTTCTGAATTTAGTGAGATATTTGTAAACCCAAACTTGGTAGATATTTCTTGATATTTTGCCAAATGTATATGCTAAAAGGTCTATCATTGGTTAAGACTTTGTAAAATATATATAGTCCAACCTCTGCTCCATTACTCATGAAACTAAGAAAGGTTTCTCCAAACAAATTATTTGTTGGTCTAGATAATACTTAGTCCTGCCTTGAGTGCAGGGAACTGGACTAGATGACCTCTTGAGGTTCCTTCCAATCCTATGAGTCTGTGATTCGTTTTTTCATTAAAATGTTCACAAAAAGTTGTCCTATATTCGATAGCAGTACATCCCGTTGGTTCCACTCACTTTATTATATTTATTTTTATCAGACCACTTATAGCTGATCTTGAAAAGTGTGTTGTTTTTTTGAAAAATGAACCTCAGTACTTTCAAAAGTGGTAATGATGCATCACATGCAAAAAAGCACAAGCCAGGCATTATCACTTCGAGAGAGTGCACTACAGAGAAAAAGTGATAAAGTAACAATCCTTGTGGTGCTTAGACATTTTTATGAAAATATCCAATGACACTAAAATTTAATTAAAAACTTGTAATGATATTAACTGAGCGGGAAAAAATGCCTTAAGGTAGTCTTTTGACATGCCATTAATTGGTAAGATTAATGTACGACACACATGCCTTAACAAAGTTACTTTGTGAGTTAGTATCCCAACAAGTTAGGCTTTCAAACATCATCATCATCTTATTTTTGATAGTCCTTCCTCCATCTACATATTGTCACACCTTTAAAAGACTTGTATTAGATTTTTTCCAACAAGTACCATAATGCCAACTCCTATGCTTCTCCTTTTGCATGGGAGAAGTGCCTCATAAATATTTGCCAAATCACTAAGTTATCCTTCTTAAAATTTCTCCTTTAAAACTAAACTATGCCAGGATACCTTCAAAGCATTTGAAAGTGGTAGGCAGCTAGTGTGATATGACCACTGCCTATTCCATTAATCCAAATTGTCTCTGTTGCCTTGTAGATCCCCTGTATATTTGTTGTATCTACTTGTCTCTCATCTTATATTTGGAAAGGAATGTCTTTGGGGCAGGAATTCTCTTTCATAATGTTTGTACAGCACCTAGCACACTAGGGGACTAACCCATTGGGGCCCTCTAGGCATTACTGCAATATTACTACTAATAAAATATATTACATGGAAATCCTGAAGAGACCAAGAACTGTCAATGACTCTGTGCTTCTCAACTGGATGCTATAGTATTTAACAACAGTGGAAGACATAACATTTCTTAAAGAATTTAGACCAGACTCCACTTTGACAGCTGTTAAACTGTAACCTTCTTTTGAGATATCCTTTGCACTGTTGATTTATTCCTTTATAATAAAAATTGATTAAGACTTGACAGAGGTATTTTAAACTAGCATTCAGTGCTTTCTAAGAGACCTCCAAAAACAGAGTTACATTAATCTAGTAGGATTCCAGAAAGCCTGCATGAGCACTTTACCATCCTTCCAAGCTAGACAGGTATGGTGAATCGGTGGAGGATAATATCCCTTTAAATAGTTTGTGAGCCTCTTAGTAGCAGTCATGGTGTCGTATGTTTTAGAAGCAGCCAGAAACCTGTTAAACATGTAACCGGGCCTTGTGTCTTTGTGCATATTTAGCACACAGTTCTTTGGGACCCACCAGTGGCAATGCAGGTTCTTCACATTGTTTTGTTGGATAACCCCCAAGAGACACAATAATTGTTGCACACCACTAAGGGCTGAAACTATTTAAAAATAAATTACCCTATTCCTATGGACTACAACAGGGATACAATGTCTCATCAGCTTCTTCACCTTTTCAGTTGGTATCATCCAAAAGCAACCTGGGTCAGTGAATGGATATAGTAGCAATTAGAGCAGTCTTTTTAGCGGTTAATATTGAACTCCAGGACACAAGTAGAGAGATTAACATGCACCTTTGGTAATAGCTAATTTAGGTCAATGCTCTTCTGTAGTGAAGACCATCCTGTTAACAATGTAGAGTCTACACTGAAAGGCATTTAAATTGAGAGGTTACCTAAACAAGATAGAAGCCTCTGGTCCAGGTTCATTAAGTGTGGGATTCTGAAAATCACTGAGTAAAACTTGCGTTGACTAATGGGAGCAGAGTTATGCCAATCCTGAGCCTTTTCAAAATCCCACCCCAAAAGATAACAGGCAGATTTCTCATGTGACAGAAATAGTCTTTGCCTTAATTATTTCTTCACTTCCCCAATTATTTCTCCTTCACTAACTTTTCAATTGTGCTGTATGCCATTAAACTGTTTCCACATTCTACCTCAGACGTATTCTGCTGTTTGGTGGGAGTGGAGGGTTTAGAATATCAAGTGCAGCATTCAGAGCAAATCTTGTATGGTGTTTATACAGTATTTTTTAATTAAATAATGTTGTGTTGCTCATAACTTTATCCTAAATTCTCTTTTGAAGCTAAACATATTACATAGCCTTAGCCAAAGGCTTTTTTCTACACAGACAAAAGCACATGTCAGTCTTTAGGGATGGAAGTTCAGAGAATGTAAATGCAAGATCCCATTTTTATCCCATTTAAAAAAAAAATTAACTAATTCCACTGCCAATGTCCAAATATTTGTGTTTTAGAAAACTGGCATTTGCCAATTTATAGAAAACTAGAAAATAGTGTTTGTCAATAACACCACAGTTTGAGATTTATAATGAGCTGGTTTCAGGTAATTATAATAAAAGCATCAGGAATAATCACTAACCGTATCGTAAGTAAAATAAATACCTACTCATAACTTTGTTTGGTGTCTATTTATAACTCTAACTGGGATAAATTAAGACTACTTAATACATATTCACATACAAGATTTAATGGTGCATTTTCCTAAGTGCTTAAAATAATAAGGAACACACTGAAAGCCAGTAGTACTCGTGCTCCTAATCCCTGTAGGTGATTCTGAAACTCTCCCCTTTTGTAAATCTAGTGGAAAAGTGTGTTCTTGTGATAAAAGCATATCAGGAGATGAAGGTTCTGTTCCCAACTCTACCACAGATTTTCTGCGTGACCCCAGGCAAGTTACCTCGAAGAGCCTCAATTTCCTTATTATAAAATGAGGCTAGTAATACTTGTTTACCCATTGTCAAGGAGTCCCCGGGCAATGCTCTGGAACTGCTCCCTATGAAGCCAGTCAGGATTCTGGTGAAGTCTCCTCTCTGTGAGCAGACTGTCTTCAGGGTAAGAAGCTCACACGGCTTCACCTTCCTGGGTCTGACCTTGGAGCATTCAGCATCCTCTGCCCCTCCATGCGCTTCCCACAGCGAGCCCACCCAGGCGGGGTCCTGGAGAAGCCACAGGGTCCTGCACCCCCACTTCGCAATCAGACGTGACTCTTAGCCAGCCAGCAAAATAGAAGTTTATTAGATGACAGGAACACGGTCTAAAACAGAGCTCGTAGGTACAGAGAACAGGACCCCTCAGCCAGGTCCATTCTGGGGGGCAGTGAGCCAGATGCCCACAACTGCACTTCACTCCACGTCCCCAGCCAGCTCCAAACTGACTCTCCAGCTCCTCCTTTGCTTTGTTCCTTTCCCGGGCCAGGAGGTCACCTGATTCCTTTGTTCTCCAACACCTTTAGCTATCACCTTGCAGAGGGGAAGAGCCCAGGCCATTAGTTGCCAAGAGACAGAGGGTCGGCCATTTATGTACACTGACCCTTTGCTCTGCAACAATTGCACCCCCTTATTCCACTACCTAGAGACTTAAGAAATGCATAGGGAAACTGAGGCACCCCTACAGTATTCAGAGGAAACATTAAGAACAGTCCCACTCGTCACACCCGTGTAACTGATATGAGGGGTGGTTATCACAAGACTCAGTTCATTAATGTTTGCAAAGTGCTGGGAGGGCTTCTGATGAAGACTGATATTATCATGAGCAAGTTTGCACTAATTCAGTCATCAGTTACCTTCACTCGAGCTTTTACAGCAAAGATACATTTAATAGGCTATTCTTTTCCATACAGGACAGGGTGTGATGGCTACATGTCAGTGTTGATGGTGTGCAAGTGCATCTATGGCACAGCGCATTAACAAGGTTAAATTACCTAGAAACTCCCTGGAAGAGCCCATGCAGTAGCACCTGATCTTCTTCATCAAAGGTCTTGTGCCGTGGAGGAAGGAGGAGTTTCCTTTCCACATCACTGCAAGTCAAGGCCAGACATCCCAAGCAACACAGCACTGCAGCACTAACATTTGCTGATGTATCTAGCTAGAATGGAAGTTCAGTAATGGCCATTTGAAAATGTATATTTATTTTGGCTGTGAGAATTTGTGCGAAACCACACTGCCATCATCTGGTCAAAGCCCCATAGTGGTCCTCGCAAACTTGTTAACACTGGGTTATTTTAAATATAAAACAATGTTTTTATATCTGGGGATCTCTTGGTGTTTTACATTGAAATCTATCACTTTCATTTTAATTATGTCTGTAAAAAAAAAATCCATTTGCTCGCTACTCCATGTAATGTTTCATCATCATCGCTATCAATCAATTTCCCCCTAGTTCCAGGGCTGGCTTAACAATTGCTCGTTTTATTTAAATCTCTTCGGATGGCTTTTCAAAAGCAATAGATTTTTCAAGGGCCTCTGAAAAACCTTAATCCAGAGAAAAAATTCCCTATGGAGCCCTGCTGCCACAGTGAGGAAGATAAGCAAGAATTTGGTGATGATTCAGATTGCTGGAAAAGTCAACGGGTTGTTTATATTGATAAGTTGTATGTACGGTTGTGATTTTAAACTAAAAATATTTATCAACTGTTAATTCTCACAAGAAGAAAATTCATCAACATTTTGACCTGTAGATTTGTGGATATTTACTAGATTTAAATCTGCACCCACTGAAGACGGTGGGAACTGGGCCATTGATTTCAATGAGAGCAGAGTTCAGCTCTACTTTATGTCTTGTTATCTGATGGATCCCAGATAATTGCTATGAAGCTGTAGAGCAGACATTCTCAGTCAGAGTGGCGGGAGCTGGAACTGGGGAATGAAGTGAAGTGGGCATCTGGTGGGTTATAAGATTAGAAAGCAAAATAAAATAGAAAGGTAGAAAGCAGCACCCTTCCTTCCCAGCCCCTCCACTGCTCTGACCACCCCCTATCCCACTGCAATTCCTTAAGCCCTCCTCACCATTTAGGGAAGGCAGGGGGCACCTGCACAATGCACATATACATTCTAATTTTATTCTTTCAAAGTTCGTTAAGGATTATAGTACTGTTATTTTAGTTTTCTGACTCGTCTGTGCATTTCACAATTCTATTTCTCTCTTACAATTAAATTTAATTCTTTGAGTAGTGAGTTCTAAAATGCCTAACTGTCCTGGCTGGAGTAATTACTTTTATTACCATATAGTGCTTTGTCATTCATTATTTAAAGTGGTACAAATAATTGTATCCATCTAGAACGTAAATTGAGCTTATACTCACCTTAGCAGTACCAGTTTTTAAAAAATCTATTAGCTAAATACAACTTTAGACACTGAGCAGATGAAGGTTATTTATTTTGACATTGTATTTTTAATTATATCTTTTAAAATTTAAACAAAAATAAATGAAGTTCCAAGTCTGATATTAATAGTAATGATGGAGTCAAATGTTAATAAATCACATACATGATTGTGACTGGTAAACATAAATGCCAAAATGATTAGAAAAATAAATACCCATTCTTAATAAAAGAAAAAAAAACTTAATCACATTAAAATTAAGTAAAGACATTTTTAGTGGAGTGAAAAACAATTGACAAAAATAGGGTAGATAATGGCAGTAACATAATGTGTCTGTTAGAGAAAGTAAGCAGATTGTACACTATCTTAAGTGAGGACAAATATGAAGTATCAAACTTGTGTTTCTGATATCTGTGTTAAGGCTCCAAAACTGATACCTCAAGGCTTGGAATTAGGAAGATCTTGCTGTATTATCTCCTGCTCATTATAAATTTACATATAAACAAAACATGGCTTTAATTCGTGTGTGGGCATGGGTGTGTATATTTATTCTTTCTTGATATAGGAATTAGATTCAGTGCTAATTTCTAAATTATCTGTTAAAAAAACAAACACGTTTTCAAGTGCTTAAATAGCTCATGGAATTAAAGTTTAAGTTAAGGTTAAAGTCCCGTGTCTCTCCTCCCCCCCCCCCCCAAAAAAGCCTGAAATGACACCCCTGCTCCGCACTCATCATCTTTCCCTTTCACTCACTTGCTGCCCATGATCACTTCAGGAGAGAGAGAAACACTGCTCCCAGAGGCTGGATAGCCACTGGAATTTAAGCACAACATGGAAAGACAAGGAGGGAGAAATTATCCTAACAGCCCCATCCTAAACTTCAAGCCTCTACATAGCCACGCTAGTTCTTATTTATTAATCATTATTACTATAGTTGTTCCTAGGGACCAACCCAGATCAGGGCCCCTTTGAGCTAGGCGCTGAACAAAGATAAAGCAGTACATAGTCCCTGCCATGAAGCATTTATAATCTAAATAGACAAGCCAGACAAAGGGTAGGGGGAAAGGGTATATCCTTACTATAGTCTCTGAAGCCTAGCACCAGAATGCCCACCAGCTTCAGCACCTGTATCCAGTACCACCACCCCTCTATCCAGTACCAACATACCCATTGGGCTCCCAGCCCCATATCCCTTGCACCAGCCTCTCCTAGCACCAACTCTTAAATTTGGATAGGACATGCTTTGGGGTCAGGGACCAAAACAATTCAGTGATGACAATAATGATCAGAAGAAACTGTCTTAAAGCAGCCTAGCAGATTTGGACACCAAAGCCCCATTTGTTTTAAACTAATTTTAAATGCCAATTACTAAACAGGCAGCGACTGTATCAATATCATTTCATGTGCATATAAGAGCTTGTTCAGACATCAGGGCTCCACTGTAAGAAGGGAGAAAGTTGAACTACTTCTGCATTAGAGAGGTTGACACACGGCTCCACTTTAGATTATTGGTCCATCTGGATTCCTCCAGTCTCCAGACAGAGCACATTAGCACAGCTGCATGTCTTCCACATTCACGACTGCTGCTCTGCCAATAACAGGGATGAGGTCAGCCTAATACCTGAGCTATTCCTATGCTACCACATGAAAGGGGGCTAGGTGGATATGGAGCCAATGTAGAGCTGGAATTAACATGAGGCAGAATAATTTATGCATGTCAAACAAGTTCAAATTTATCTAGCCAATCTTCCACCTTTCTTTGTCCAACGGAGCATAATTGAGCATACACCAAAGAGAGTCCAAAATCTGCAAGTAACTTTTCTCTTCTGTCTGTGACACTTCTGAAATATCAGATCATTCTAGTCCATGTCTGGTGTCAAGCCTTGATGCAGACTCTCAGCTGTTCAAACTTCCTTTTGCTATCCATACCTCTTGTGCAGGGCTTCTGATTTTAGGTTTAACCAAAAAACACACTGATTAAACACTCTCATATGAAAAAAATGAAATAGCTATTTATCCAATAAGCACCAGAAAAACACAAGTGGTTACTTATATCTAAGGGCTTGTGTGTGCATGGAGCAGTAATGCGGACGTGATTTCTAAAGCACACTAGGCTGTTTAGCATTAATTGGCCTGTGCACACTAAAGGGTCTCTACTGCACATTAAGGTAGTGCTTTTGAAACAGTAACACACTGGGGAATATTATGAAGAGATTACTGATATGCAAAGAACCCCCCCCTCAGAAAAACTATTTTAGACATCTACATACAGGTCAAAAATTGCTAAAGATAAACCCCAAAAGCTGAAAATAATAAGCATCAAAAAACAGAAGATCTACTCATGGGCCACCAATATTCACGAGTTGTATACAACACAGCCCAGCCCATGGTCTTCATAGAATCTATCCTCCCTCAAGACACCCACTTATCTGAGCAGAACATGAACCTAAATCACCAAGTTTTCTTCTGGGTTTGAGAAAAATACTTACAGGGAATTATTGTATCATCACTGAATGAATGAATGAACAAACCAATGAGTATCTCTCAGTAGGTCAGCAGCTGCAGGGATCCAACCTGCGAGCTCTGGATCTTTATGCACGAGCCTGTACTGCCTGAGCTAAAAGACACAGGTCAAAGCAGTAGTAGGTTCATCAGTCTCCAGATGGCCTAGCCAGCACTGGAGGAGGAAGAGTGCCCACCAAGTAGGAATGATTTACAAATGTTATTGCAGAGTCAAGGGTTTTGAAGCTGTGTGTGTTTTGTCAGTGTTCTCTCTGAACTCTTCGTTCTCTTGACTATTTTCTTCCCCATGTGGCTTACTGACAAAAAAGTTTGGAAACATACCTAAGACAAGTATTTTCTTCTGAGAAACTCTCACAGAAGGCACATTGCATCTTTAGAGCATTTTCTGAACTCTCCATAAAAGTAACAGTCTCAAGCCTACTTAATGAATTACTTTGTCAGCTCATGTAGGGAATATGCACAACAGAAAATCTCTAGAGCATAGTATTTAGCAATAACTCAGGAGAAGTGAAGCCCCTGTGTCTACATATTTTGTATTATAAAGCAGATTGACTCAGATTTTTCCAAGAGGACTTTTATCTCATAGCAGATATCTATGCTTGCAATTATTTCCTGCTCAGAAACTAAAATTAACAGCAGATATTAATAGGCATTGCACAGTGGCCCAGTGGGTAAGGCACAGGATGAAGGAGGGGGAGGAGCTTGAGGCACAGGATCAGTATATCTATGTTGTATTTTGTCTCTGTCACAAACTTCATGCGTGACTTAATCTCTCTGTATCTTCGTTTTCCCCCTGTGTAAAGTCACTCTTCAGTTTATATTTTCTTATCTAGGCTAATTAACATGCAGCACCTATGAAAACAAAACTGATAACTCTGGTTAGCACCTAATGACTATATATGTAGACAGACACTACACACACACTTCCTCTCAAGCTACATCTACACTGAGAACAAAGGGCATCAGTCCTTTGTTCATGCAGCTAGACCAAGCATAAATAGCAGCGTAGCCGCTACAGACTAGTTTCAGGCCAATCTGTACTCAGCAAGGCTAAGCCATGACTTTGCTGCTGCTACCTGTGCTTCCGCGACTACTATTTATATTTATGCTAGCTCAATGAGACCTAGTACAAGTATGCATATACTCTCCTGGGAAAAACACATATCTAGCTCATAGGGCAGACAATATCAGAGCCTTGTATAAAAGCTTCGCAGTATGGATCTGGAATTTCAACTATTTCACTTTTGGCCACACATAAGCCAGTCAAGATGAATTGTTTTGATGTGGATAAAAAAACCCATGTGGAGATTATATGATCCAAGTCAGAAACAAGGGTCTCTCCAGAGAAATTGATATGGGTTATAGACTCAAAAACTGAAAGAAGTTGCAAAAATGTTGAGTCAGCCCACCTAAACCTTGAAACAAACTATTCCCCTTGAGATTAAATCCTCAGCCAGGATATCCCAAGAGAACACAGTGGCAAAATGCTACAGCTGGATGCATTGATTTACCAATGCACAAAAGCTCCATATTATGATGTTTTTCTACCAAGGTCAACAAATGCAACCTCACTTTTAGGTGCAAACACAAACACCACACAGTCCCAGCACTACAGAGATTATTGTGTTAGTCCTCAATCTACAAGCATCTGTCCATGTAGATCCAGTTGCAGGTCCAGAGGTTATATGGACAAGAGACACAAAAGATTGGAGGAAATAAGCAAAACAATGTGAGATTTAGTAGCTACTTATGTTCATGAAATAATATTTAATAAATACTTCAAAGCACAGCTCTCATTTATTTGAAGAAAATCTAAAAAAAAAAAAAAAACCCACCTACAGTTTGAATGAAAAATCCATGAGACGTAAAAAAAATGGACAAAAAGGGGCTATTAATCTGCTATTAACAGCCATTAAGACATTTTAAAGCACTGAGAGCTTGTATTGAGTGATCACAGGTTTTTCTACCATACAGGGAGGATCTCTTAGCTTTTAGAGTAACGGTTCTTTTCCAAGACACTTTTTAGAGTCTGCAGGCATTTATCTCAACTAGCTAAAGTGAGTACAACTGTCTGTTGTAAGTGTCACTGGCAGCTTTTCATTTTTTGAAATGCATTTTTTGAAAACATTCTGCACAAGTTCCATCTGGTGTTCATCAATCTAGATAGATTTAAGGATGGCATATGTTAGTGTACTCCAACAGCCTAGAGAAAACTAATCACTTAGCTGTCCTAAACTCAAATATATCATTTTTGCACAAATTAGACACTATTTTAAATTGAATTAAGCTCCTCACACTGTATCATCTTAAATCAACCAAAAGCTTTTTCGGCATACCTACTAGAAGCAGTGGTCTGCCAAGACCACTGGCTTGGTTAACTTCAAGCTAGTCTGCAACAGAACTTTACCTATAAGCCAGTGATCCAGCAAACCATTCTCTCAGTAAAATGCACAGTATCTTTGTCCGACGAAGCTCTTCGGTTTGTGAGAACATGCTGGGGAGTTAGGGTAGAGTTGTTCCTTCCTTTTCCCACAGAGCAAACATCACCCTCTATCTGTATGAAAAATGAGATCCAAACACATTTTGTTTTCCATCAGTAGCAATGCTAAATTGGTTGTAAATCTTAAAAGCTATGTAGCCAAGCTAATTCTTCCAAGACTGAGGCAAATCAAGTCTTGTGCAGTGTTTTATTTATCTCTTTGGTAGCAAATATTTTCTACCATATATAAAGTATAGCCCTTCCAGCCAACTCTGTTACAGAAGGGAGATGGTTCTGAATATGTGAAGTAAAAGGCAATCATAGATGCACATATTTGCTAACATACGGACTGAAGATTTACTTTAAAAGACTTCATGCTGCAGCACTTAACAGCACAGCAAAGCAATGATCTAGCTGAACTCTTAATGCGACAGGGTTACATGTACAGAGCACAGGTGAAAAACAATGGTACCACACAAAGCCTAGTGAACAGAATGGAAAAATTCCCATTCGTTTCAATGGAAATTGGATCCCAAGGGCTCTTTGCCAAGGAGGCAAAACTTCTGTGAATTTTTATATATCTAAAGCATTTCATTTTAATCTTTTCATTGCTTCAATCATATTCTGTAACTGTTACTACTAAACAAATTGAGAAATAAGTCCCAGACAGTGTTGCAGGAATAACCAGAAAAACAAATCCAGCAATCTGCCCATGACAGAAAATAGTGAACTCAGTCATTTTAATTCAATTGAAAACAGTGGTTTTTTTCTGACTGTTTTCTCTGAATCTAAAGCCCAAAGTTCAGTTCTCTACATTCCATGGTGTTAAGCTCCTCATTAGTGAATGAAATGCATGCAATCCTGAATGAAAAGTTGGCAGCAAAATTATACTGACTATGGTGAACTATAAGAAAGCTTTCGACATCGCCAGCCAAGAAGCACTAGAAATAATCCTTATTAGATTGTTTATATTTTGCAAGGAAGAGAATGTTTTAAGCCAACACAGAAAGAAGGTCTTGGATGAGAAGGTGGGATCTGCATAGACAACCTGGCTTCGGTCATCCTTTGTGGCCTTTCCAACTTTTTAAATGTTGGCTTTTATTTGTAGCTGTAGGACTTTCTTCAGACATGTGAACAGGAGCATCTGTTTTTTAGACTATAGATCCGGTTTGGTGAGGAAATGGGCTAATGAGGATAGAAAATGTGGGCAAAGAGTCACAATTTTGTGACAATGTATTAAGATGATGAAACCTGAAGGCAGCACATCCTCCTACTAATGAAAGTGGTAGTAACTCAAAAGACCAGCTTTCCTATCCCATTGCTTTCAGTACTCAACTCAGGTCCACAATCTTATGTGAAGTACTGCACCCGAAGAGCCACGTCCAACCATGCACTGAGAGTTTGGATTCATGGGAACATCCAACCCATGTCAGCATGGGGAGCTAAGCTGATGCCTTATCATTCAGAAAACACATCTCCAAACCATTGCAGACAAGTTGGAAAGGCCACAAAACTTATCCAGAGCCATTCCTACCAGGACATGCCTCTAAAATATTGCAATCTCAATACACAAGAAATGAGATGGAACATGATTTAAACCTACACAGATATTCTTCATTGAAATATTAGACCCACATTTTTGCATGGAAAAAGCAGAAGCCCATGCAAAGTGAACAGAAATGCACAGGCACTTAAAAAGCTGAGACCAACACGGATCTGCACCTTTAGACTGATTTAAATTCAGTGGATCACTTCACTACCTTGGTCCAACAATAACCAAACCCATGGGGTAGAAGAGTGGGAGTTGATGCAGGCAGAGCAGTGGTACTCAAGCAGGAAAGGAGCTGTTCTACAGGGTGGCGTGCCACTGGCTGCCAGCCAACCTAGCCAATTGATAGGGATGTTGGAATTTACCAATGGCAGATTCTGTACGCTTTCTGAGAGGAAGAGGGGAGCCCCAGGCAAGTTTCCCCACGTCCCTAGGCAAGTTTCTCCAATGGTTAACTACTCTCTCTGTTAAAACGCACCTAATTTCTAGGTGCAATTCTAGTCTGCATTATCTAGCTACAGCTTTGAGCCAATGAAAAAACGGTGCCAACTACAGCAATAGTAGGATGCAGTAATAAACGAAAGTAGTTTTAGAACAAACACTATGCCTGTGTTAATTCTTGGTATAGATCCTCCCATAGATGTTTACGGTAAAGACTCCAGCAGTTACAGGTCCCTTCAAAAAGTACAGTAATCAAACTTCACTAGTGCAGTTCAGAAGTCAATACCTATGGGATAAGAATAGAACATTCTGTAGAGAAATTATTGCACTGTTTCCCTGATTTTTGTTTCAAGTGCCCCATGAGATCATAGAAGTCTCATCAATGCAATATCTGTATTGGTCTCTCTCAGTTCCTAGAGGGACTCCCACACAAGTTGTAATATATTGGCTCTTTCTTCATTCTGCAGGTCCTTTTATACAAGCGAATTCTAGAGCAACTGCCTTTAAATCATCAGGAGAATTTCAGCAGATACTACAGTGTTGTAATCTCAAATGTGTTTATAATATCCATCACCTGGCACTACTTTTCAGACTCCTCAAAAATTCTATATTGCCCAGGTTAACTTTCATGTACCATATTTACCCACAACCTTTTTAATGCTAGGGTACAAAAGAAACAGTAGCTACTGCTGTCAATAAGATCTGTGCATCATCATATTTTCATCACCGCACAGTCCAGAAAAAACAAATCAAACCCAAGAGTCATGTTTTACATCACAATCATACTAATGATCAGGAGAACAACTGAGAGTTATTGAGTTGAGTGTAAAAATATTTAAAAAAAACGGAGGATATGGCTTCAATCCGTGTTCTGTTAGTTTATTTAATATGTGTCGTTTATTTCTACTTCTTAGCACATTACATTTGGTAGTGTACTTTGTAAAAGCAATTTAGTCTTAACAACTGGAGACCTTGCTCTGGCTCTCTGCTGTTTTGCAACACACACATTTTTTCACACAGGTCACAAACCAAATAAGAAGTTCAGAGATTGATGTATCATCAATGGTCATTCATCTCATGGATGTTGCATTGAGCAATGGAGCAGAGAATTGTAGCAGATTTTCTAGAGTCTTCCCTTCCTTCCAAACACTTGAATATTTATACATCCAAATGTCTAGTTATAACTTACTGAGGCATCATTGCTTATAGAAGTGCAGGCTTAGCCTGCAGCAAAAACAATGACTAATAGCTGTGATGGTACATTCCAATTAATCGCTACGAAGTACAAACGTACTTATTGCTTGGTACTGTACATAGGTGTCAGTTAAGTCCGATGGGAAATTTTAACAACACGTGTGTTACCAGGAGGAAAAGGACATTTTGTGATGCCTACAGTATCAATTTGTCATTATACCATCGAGGACAATTTGCTTTTCTGTATATATCAATAACACAACCTGCTTTTTTAGGATCGTCTGCCAGACCAGTGTGTGGAGAGCTGAAACCATAGCTGAAGGACCGGGATGCAAGGACTCTGGATTCTATTCCCATCCCTGGGATAGACTACCTAACTAGGAAACACTACCTAGCTAGGGTGTCTCAGCCTATCCATCAGTATGCCCATTTTCACCTCCCTAGACCAGCAGGTTTAAACCTAGCCTGCAAAACATGATGTGTTTGAGAGTGTGCTAGTCTTACAAATGCTTGGCTTAAATACCACACACATTTATAGAACGCTAAACCCTGGAAGGGTGCTGATAAGCTCTGAAAGAGTGAACTGCAAATCTCATTACACCCCAAAGCAGTTACAGCTCTGTATCACTTCCAGGTTATTGTTAATGAAGCACTTGCATAGAAGGTTAGAGTTGGAAGAGACCTCAGGAGGTCATCTAGTCCAACCCCCTACTCAAAGCAGGAGCAACCCCAGCTAAATCATCCCAGCCAAGGCTTTGTCAAGCCAGGCCTTAAAAACCTCTAAGGATGGAGATTCCACCACCTCCCTAGGTAACCCATTTCAGTGCTTCACCACCCTCCTAGTTAAACAGTTTTTCCTAATATCCAACCTAGACCTCTTCCACTGCAACTTGAGACCATTGCTCCTTGTTTTGTCATCTGCCACCACTTGGACATAGAGAACAAACTCCAGTCAAAATTCATAATTCAAAGAGAAGAGAAATGCAATAGCTTGGATCCAACTGTGTAGGCTTAAGGTAACATAAGGCATTTAGCAATTAAAAATTTCAAAAGATTCACAAAAACATTCTCAGGATACAGGGTCAGGATTAATATATTGCTTTGAAAAGGCATGTGAACCTTGGAAGTAGCATATGTATCACTGGGTTTATGGTGCCCAAGGGCCTTTTTATTCAACTACCAAAGCAATTCCATACAACAGCTTTAGTACATCCTTCCATTAGTCTAGCTGGTGTAAACAATCTTACGGACATTTTGTAGGACTTGTCATTTTTTGTTTAACATCTACTGTATGAGCTGAATTAAGTTGAGTTCAAGGGAATGCTCAGCCAGTTTTAACCTAAACTCCGTCCTGTTTAGGTGTTTGAGCAGGAAGCAGAGAGAACAGAAATAGCTACTGATTCCAAAAAAGCCATCTTTGTTCATTAAAACGCATGTTGTCTTACACTCTTTCTGAATATATTATCCTAAATCTGAATATAAATGAGAAATGTATAAATAGAATTGGGCATAAACTGACATTAGACTGGTAATTTTTTTTTTGAGGGGAGAGGAAGGGGGAAATTGTTGTTAAAGGAGTTAAAGTCTAACATCTGTTTTTAATTCTACCAACTTATTTTTCTGTTTATACCTACAGGCTTTCAAGACATCATTCAACACTGCTAATTAAAGCTGACAAGTTTTGTTCATTGTGATGCTTTCTTATGTCCCTGCAAGCCACTTACTCTCATCACTGCTGTCATTGGAGGTGACATAGCTTCTTGATGGAGGGGTGACATGAGGCTAGAGAGCTGCCAGGAGGGATTGAGAACGTTTCACCTTGTTCTCTGTCAGGAAAAAAAAGTGATGGATGCTAGTCACCACTGTGCTGTCCTCAAGCCTTCATCTCCAGTCTGGGTCTGAGACCAGTAATTTCCTACCCCAGTTGAAAACACAAATCCATGGTGGTGGTTCTGAACACATTCACTGAAATGTTACTACAGTGTCTATTTGATGGGAAGTCACCATTTATATATGAAATATACAAACACACCACACACACTTTCAAGTTTCACAGCACTAAGGCACTGCTGGATACCCTAAGGAAAGTTGCAATTTGCGGCTCAGTAAAAAAGCATGAAGGTGATTCATTGGAGTAACTTGACCCATGTCCAAACACATACGAATTTGTGGGATCGTGTCCTGGCATAATTGACGTAAAAAGGCATACCCATTGCTTTGTTCCATGGGGTAAGAGGAACAGCACTGACTGCTTCAATGTTCATTACTCCACATTCCAACTTCCATCTTGATGGCTTCTCTTGGATCCTTATACTAGTATGACCCTGCTATTATAGAAAGCTTTTCATCACTACATCTCAAAGTACTTTACCAAGGTGGTAAAAATCAATATCCTGATCTTATCCTTGGGAAACTGATGTACGGAAAAATGAAATGACTTGTCCAAAGTCACCCAGCAAGACAGTAGCCAACAAGACAAGGCAAAGCAAACAGAACAAGGCCTCCTGAGTCCAAGCCCAGTGTTCTGTCTACTAAGCCAAGCATGCTTTCCCCACCCACCATCACTGTTTATGGAAAGGGACTGCATGCTGTGACTGGTGTACTGAGCAGACACAGACCTATGGAGAGGGCTGACCAATGACTGTGTTGTTGTTTTTTCATTTCTTGTGCCTATACAAGACAAGGATGAAGGCAGAAACTCTCAGAGGAGCCCATCAGGCTGGCTGAAAATGAATAAGGAAACATACTTGTAAGAACAGTAGTAAAGTTCTTTGGGACATGCCTTTCATTATGCACATGTACAGCTCTGAGCTACAATGGGGCCTGGATCCCTGGCTGGGGCCTCTGGGCTTCACCCAGATAAATAATAAATAATAATAATAGTCTTCACAACCTAACAGTCTTATCAGATTGTTCAGTGTTAGCAGTCCTATACCTAAGGATATGATAGTAAAAATTATCTACTACATCATTTGTCCAATTTCCAGTGCAAAGCAGATTTTAAGCTCTATACAAGGTGCCCAAATCATTTATTTTTTTGAGAATAAGATCAACTTTCCAAGAAAGTTTGCATTAAGGTTATAGCAAGCTACTTAAACTTTATCACATCAACTTGATTACAGCCATCCTAAAAATTATATTCAATCCAACAGAACTCTAAACCTTTAGGATACTCTGCACAACTCATTTTCTCATGGGTTTTTGATGAGGATGGGAATTAAAGATTTTTGGATGGTTAGCATGGAGATTGCTACCAACTATTATTTGGGGCAAGTAAGGTTTTAATCTGAGTGATTTAGTAGGGACAATGGTGTATTTTACCCATGAGGGTGCTGTTAATTTTATATTTTGAATATTACAGAAAAAGCATTGAGATACATGCTTTAACAATGATTAAATAAATAAAATAATATGAAAGTGACCGCTAATTTGAACTCCTACTTTTAAGATGCAGCTTTATTTGTATAAAGACCACACTTTTATAGCTCAATGCACAAAAATATTGTGACAGATATGCAAATCTGATTTTCAGGCATGAAAGGTGAAGTACCTATATATGAAAAGTTGATGTGTGATCTTTGAAAGGAGCCTACAGCAGGTTTCTGTCATTTCTTTCTTTATTTCTTTGAGTTAAGCTGATCAGTAGCTAGAGGAAAGTTCCAATTTTATCTAGAGTGGGGGGAAAAGAGTACTGTTCCCAGAAAGCAGATCATCCCAGATTCAACCAAAAGAGTTCACCTGTTCTTTGCCGGATAACATTTAGTGCTTCTCAGAAAAAGGGCACATGAATTGTTTCGAGCACCACGCAACCTGAACAAAAGGGTTGCTACCAACTCCCTCTGTAATATGTTGCACAATCATAGAAACAAATATCTTTACCCATATTAATGGCACACATTTTGATAACAATGTTTATATCACAGCTAAGTGAAATTTTTCAGATGAATAATTTATGTAGTTTCAGGATGACAAACGATTCATGAATTCAGGTTAAATTCAGCACGTCGTTTCAGCCAACAGATGAAAAAAATGGGGAAAAAAGTCTAAACGAAATGTTTCAACAGTTTTTAAAATGACATTTCATTTCAAAATATAGCTCGATTTTTAACAATGAGTAATATTCCCCCTAAAATGTAATTAAATTAAATGGAAAAAAAACCAAAAACATTCCCAAAAGATTTTTTTTTTCCAGATTTTGTGCTTTGGCCCCCCAAACTGAACCATCAGTTAATCACTCAATTCTAGACATAGAAGTGTATTTATTGATGTGGTTTGCTCACAACAGAATCACATCCAAGCCACCAAGTGGTCAATTTCCTAGTAATACGACAGCGAGATTATTTTGTATTTGTCTCCTGCTTTCTCCCTTCACCGTTTCTAGTACTGGTGCCACTTTTCCATAGTTACCTAGCCAAAGGGTAAAGTTATTTTTGCAGCTGCCACTTCTTTCTTCTCCTGAAAATGAAAAAGAAAAGCTCCTTCCTCTTTCTTTTCTTCCTCACACTGATAGCCTGATTTTTGTACAGCCTTCCCTGGCTCCAGGACTCAGATATGTCATTACCTATTAATGTTACATTCCTTAGGTCCACAGGCCAAAATTACATGATGCCTGTTTAAAAAAAAATATATTCCTCTGCCATGTTTAGATGCTGAGAGGCTCTGAATTATTCTTTCACAATAAAAGTTTTAGTGCCACTGTAAAAGCCTTACTTCTTTTTTAAGGACTGTAAATTATCAAAAGATTTTTCTTTGTGGCTCTTCTGTTTTATTCTCTCTACACTCTCCCTGCTAGTGCAGCTCAGGACAGATCTAACCAGCCCAGCAGGCAAAGCCAAATAATGGAAGCCTATGTGATGAGCTCACAGTGAAAGTATATCAAGAGCTATTGCCCATTGGCTAGGGAGCAGGAGGGTGCTCTCCAACATAGAAAGCAGATGCATATCACAGTACCTGACAGCCAGTCCAAATGAACGTAGCTCAATGAGTGGCTTTCCTTAAAGCGTAACCTCAGGAACAGTAGTACAATACACTGCAAATGGACAGCATGGTGTTCTGAATACAAATCACAGATAGAACTGCTGTAATCAGAGTCATGCAGCTTTTGTGTTACTGCCCATTAGTACAAAATTGTTATAGCTGAAGTAAAATCCCTCAAAGAGAAGATATCTATCTTAAAGATTTAAAGTACATCAAATTTACTGTAACTGGAACATGGCTTTTTAAAAAACTATTCTATCTACAGGTAGCAACAGAAAACCAGCAAAGTGCATTTTTGTTCTGGCAATGCTTCAGGGATGTGATTGCTCTTCATTTCCTCCTTAAATGTTGAATTGCCTCATTTAAATGCAGCTTGTATAGCACCCATGCTCACTTCTGGATCACTAAGAAATGGGTCTGATTTGAAAATGTCAGGATCTGGTTAGCAATTCAAATAACCACAATGGTAATTGCGCCTTTTCATGTTCCGGCATGTTGCACTGCATCAAAACTGACACAAATGCCTGGTTTTATAATATCACAGTGTGGAAATAAATGTCCAAAACAATATGAAAACATACTAGTAAGAGATTAATAACTGTTCTTCTTGGAAGAAAGATGGCTCTTTTTAACCACTATATTTTTTTTTTTTAAAAAAAAAACCTCTCTGATAGCATCTCTCCTTGAGAGGAACTGAATTATATTATCACTCACAAGGCATAATCATTTCTGTCAGCATCAGTCAGAATATTTGAAAGAAGAAGAAGGGGGAGAGGTAGAAGAAATGCAAGAGGTGGGAGGGATGGGGAGAGAAGAGAGTAAAATAGTGCAATCCTATAAATAAGTCCAGAGAAATATTACTTGGAGGTTCCCCTCAGCATTTTGTTCCTTCTCCCCACCCAGGAGAGGAAAATATATTTCAGGTGTTTTATTTTGATCGTAAAGTGGAGGAATTATGTGGATAGGGAGCAATGCACTGCACTATACAACCCACAACACCAATGTTTACATTTGAAATACAGGTCTGTAGCAATATGGGTAAAGGAAACTTTTTTGACGGGGTGGGGAAAGCTTTTTGAAACCTAATTCATCCATTCAAGTGTGTGTCTTAACAACAAAAAAAACCACAAATTTACAAAACAAACAAACTAGCGTCCTTGGTGATCTTTGATACAATGGCTTGGAAAGCCAAGTCATAACCAACTTTCCAGGTTACCTCCCAATTAAGGACGATCTATATTGGTATGGGTAGCTGTCCGTAAAAAAAGAAAAGTCTTAACAGTGGGAGGGACTGGATAGTTCCATTCTGGTTTGGTTCCCGATTGTACTACCCAAAGTAGGCATGCTCCAGGCAGAAACAAAGTCTCAGGGAGATAACAAACAACAATTCATGACATTTTTGTTATTCAATTGTACAGGGCCAACTTCTGGCTTTTCAGGTAACCCTGTATGCTCTCTCTGCAGCATCCCCATCGCCCTCCAGGTGCAACAGGGACTTTCCAGGGGCAAAGGACCAATGGAACATCTCTATGCTAACCCCTTCACAGAGCTTGTTGTAGGGATGTGCCTGGGGGAAGCACTGGGTTGTGTCAATTTTATTCGGCAGAACAGCCCCATAGGAACCTCTTGTGGCACAGTAAGTCAGACCAGCCCCCGCGGCAGCTCTTACTTGCACCTAGGCCATTCCATTTATCTCCTGAGCCTGAGACACACAAAATCAGCACACAAAATAAGTGCAAGGCACATTTCTTTGGTCTGCCCTTCTCTAACACAAAGACATAGCAACACAAGTAACTTCTGTAGATCAACTCCACTGCACACATCAGGACTTCCTTGCTCCATTCTTTCCTGCAAGATTCCTGTGTACCACCCTCCCAACCCCCTTTACTCCCAGGTATTTCCAGCAGCCCCTCCCCTAACTTAGGGGCTCTGTGTGCCCGCCCATTCCTCCTTATATCATGTGCACTGTCCATCCCCATTCCCTCCATGCCAGGATTCCCCGTTCTTCCCCCACACCATGACATCCCTGAGATCCATCTTTTCTCTTCTGTTTCTAAGGCACATGCGGCTCCCACTGATGAGCTGCATAATTGGATTCAGGGCAGTATGTGGCCCTTAGTATGGCAATAAGCAGCAATGAGGTTACAACAGTAAATAAATACCTTAATTAGAAGGAGAGAAGCTAAAGAAAGGGTTTGCAGGGTGTTGCAGACATCACTAGGTAATTTCATTGAGCTAGTTAAGACAATAGGCACTTTTGTCAGATGAAAAGTGTGTGCACGCACACACAGGCCCTCTACACAGTCACTAATGCACACAGGGGTGGCTCTAGGCATTTTGCCACCCCAAGCATGGCAGGCAGGCTGCCTTCGGCAGCTTGCCTGTGGAGGGTCCACTGGTCCCGCAGCTTCAGCGGAGGCTGCCTTCGGCCTTTCCTCATGGCGACCGGCAGAGCGCCCCCAATAGCTTGCCACCCCAAGCACGCGCTTGGCCTGCTAGTGCCTGGAGCCGCCCCTGAATGCACACTGATGTCATGGTGGAAAGCTATGAACTTCCACTACAGCAGCTGTTCAATAGACTTCAGTGTACTCTAGCCCCTAATAAATAATGTACATTAATGTGTCAGCCAGGAGCATTGCGGGATTTCACAGGGAAGGCTAGCTGAACAACTACACTGCAACACCTCAGGCTCCTGATCGTACTACCACTGAAATGGTTGTACCCAACTGTTTAGAAATGGTGTGTGCACACAAGCAAAAGGAATGCTTGCGAAATGCTTAGTGCACATCTGTATTAGAATACTAAGTGCTCCGCAAACATCCCAGGTGGTAATGAAAAGCCAAAGCCTTCTCATGTAGACACAACACTAGAAAGCTACTGGAACAGATTTGGGTGAGAACAGTAGGAACAGTAACAGAGAACAGCGGCTGTGAATTCTGGACGGAGCTCATTGCTGGTACTCTGAGGGCTTGGCTACACTTGCAAGTTGCAGCGCTGGCGAGGGGGTTACAGCGCTGCAACTTAGCAGGTGTCTACACTTAAAAGCTCAGCCAGCGCTGCAACTCCCTGTTTGCAGCGCTGGCTGTACACCTGGGTCTGCTTCCGGTGTAGCGAGACCAGCGCTGGTGAT